>NC_069510.1:109440164-109690164 GCF_027579735.1 Bombina bombina | reverse complement strand
CTTTGTTCTCTTTGTATTCTTTGTTGAAAGCTAAACCTAGGTAGGCTCATATGCTAATGTCTTAGCTGTAGAAGTCTTATCTCTTATCTCAGTGCATTTTGACAGTTTTTCACAGTTAGACAGTGCTAGTTCATATGTGCAATATAAATAACAGTGTGCTCACTCCTGTGGAGTCAGCACTGATTGGCTAAAAGGCAGGTCTGTCGAAAGAACTGAGATAGGGGGGCAGTCTGCAGAGGCTTAGATACAAGGTAATCACAATGTGACTCGAGCCACGTACAAACTGCAGGAATGTCATTGGGCGAACATGGCGGTAACTTAAAGGGACATGAAACCCAATTTTTTTCTTTCATGATTTAGAAAGAGCGTGTCATTTTAAACAACTTTCAAATTTACTTCTATTATCTAATTTGCTTCATTCTCTTGATATGACTTGCTGAAAAGCATATCTAGATATACTCAGTAGCTGCTGATTGGTTGCTGCACATAGAGGCCTTGTGTGATTGGCTCACACATGTGCATTGCTATTTCTTCAACAAAGGCTATCTAAAGAATTGAGCAAATTAGATAATAGAAGTAAATTGGAAAGTTGTTTAAAATTGCATACCCTATCTGAATCATGTAAGTTTAATTTTGACTAGACTGTCCCTTTAAGTGGTAAGCAGGAACCAATAGAAAGTCTGATTTTATTTTATTTTTTTACATTACAGCAGGACGGACGCCTCAATTCGGGACTGTCCCACGAAAATCGGGACAGTTGGGAGGTATGAAAAATGTGTATTAATATAATTGTGTTGGTTATGCAAAACTGGGGAATGGGTAATAAAGGGTTCATCTTTCTTTTTAAATAATACAAATTTTGGTGTAGACTGTCGCTTTAAAAAGATGTAAAACCCAAAAATTTTTCTTTCATGATTTAGAAAGAACATGCAATTTTAAACGACTTTCCAATTTACTTATATTCTCAAATTTTCTTCATTCTCTTGTTATATACTTTGTTGAAGGAGCAGTATTGCACTACTGGAAGCTAGCTGAACTCATTATGTGATCCAATCAGAAGATGATTAAATGTGCAGTCACCAATCAGTAGCTATCTCCCAGTAGTGCCTTGCTTCTCCCGAGCTTGTCTAGGCATACTTTTCAACAAAGCATACCAAGAGAAGAAAGCAAATTAGATAATAGAAGTTAATTGGAAATTTGTTTAAAATTGTATGCTCTATCTTAAAAGGACCTATAACACCTCTTCTATTGATTAATAAGCAAAATTGCCAGCCGACAGTGTAATGCCTAAGACATTTCGTGATATTGTCACTTGAATCACCCTTTAATGTGCTTATTTATAACATTTAGAAATACATAAATAAACCACCACCTACATAACCCAGTGTGTGGCGCCATATTGTAACGTATGTTCACCTCTATGTGATGCGGGCTCCCGAGTAATCTAATAAACATGTATGACTTCACAACTAATTTTTTGCTCTCGAAGATTCATGCTCGTATTACGAGTTAAAAGTAAAAAGTTTGCTCTCTTATGTTTGTAACGTCATGGTAAAAAATAGACTTTGAGAAGTTGCGAATGCAAAATTGCATTTCCCCATAGGCTCCAATGGAGCTGAAAAAGTTGAAAAATATCTAGCACCCACGAGTCGCACAAACACAATTGCAGTAATTTAAAAGCGTAGCATAAGAAGATAATATTGCATCTTTCATAATCTAATGTAATGCGCATAGCAGAATATGTTCGATTTATTCTCTAATAGATATTCAAATGTATATCTGATGGATATTTGCACAAATATATATTTATAAATATATATATATATACAGTATATTAATATATATATATATATATATACTTGATTATACTGTACATAGGTCTAGATATATACAGATATATATAGGTATATATATTTAAAAATACATAGAACATATTCCCCTTTGAGCAGAAAATTGGAATGTGAGATATATATAGTAAACACAGAGTTAAACAGTTTTTTCATGTTTTCATCTACTTAACTGCAAAGGGCTCCAATGCACTTATATATGTCTATATATATTTATGCATATGTATTTAAGTGTTTATATGTCTGTAAATACATATATACACATATAAATACATATGTACATACATATAAATAAAAATATATATCTATATATACATACATATTTAGACATGTGTATGTATGTATCTCTATGTCAAAGCGGTTTGCAGTCTTTTTTCTTTAACACCTGAGACCTCACTGTACTTTAATTTTTTAAGGTTGATGATGTGTGTGTGGGGGGGTTCTGATATCATTAAAAAATACTCTTTGTGCCATTATATATAAATATACATATTTATTGCAGATATGTGCAGAACATCTGACCATTTAATAGTTTTAGGTAGGAAACCTTTTAATATGTCAAGGAGACTTGAAAATCAGGCAAAATCTTGAATCTTATGATATATGGAAGCCTTATTATTCTATAGTAGTTCTGCTTACATACAAACCCAGTACAAAAAGAGTGGTGTCTTGCAGGGGAATAATATATTGTAATACTACAAATATAAAGTGTTTTTTTCACTATAGGTAGGTTGTTTCGCCCTCGTTGGGGCTCTTCAGTATGATGTAGGTGCTATGTTATTGAACTCAAGCATTGATTTTTGGTTTACGGCTACATGCCAGTTTTGCTGATGATTACTAGACTTGTGCGCAATCAAAAAATTTGGTTTGCTTCGTTTCGTGACATAAAATAATTTGGTTAGAGACATTCGTAATAATTCGGTATGTGTCAGTAATTCGGTTTCGGAATTTATTCGCATCGTTCCGAATTTTGAAATTCAGATGCATTCGAAACCGTTACTGAATTATTATAAATGTCGTACCGAATCTTTATTACTCATATCAATTATCAATTGCCAAAACAAAATTATGTTAAACCGCTGCCGCCACTAAATAAAGCTATTAACCCCTAAATCGCCATTCCCCCACATCACTAACACTACCTAAACCTATTAACCCCTAAACCGCACCCCCCACATCTCCAACACTAACTAAACCTATTAACCCCTAAACCGCAGTTCCGAAACATCGCCGACACAAACTAAACCTATTAACCCCTAAACCGCACCCCCCCACCCATCGCCGACACTAACTAAACCTATTAACCCCTAAACCGCACCCCCAACATCGCCAACACTAACTAAAACTATTAACCCCTAAACCGCCATTCCGAAACATCGCCGACAGAAACTAAACCTATTAACCCCTAAACCGCATCCCCCCACATTGACAACACTAACTAAACCTATTAACCCCTAAACCGCCATTCCGAAACATCGCCTACACAAACTAAACCTATTAACCCCTAAACCGCACCCCCACACATCGCCAACACGAACTAAACCTATTAACCCCTAAACTGCACCCCCACATCACCAACACTAACTAAACCTATTAACCCCTAAACTGCCGTTCCGAAACATCAGCAACACAAACTAAACCTATTAACCCCCATAAACCGCACCCCCCATATCGCTGACACAAACTAAAGCTATTAACCCCTAAACCGCACCCCCCACATCACCAACAGTAACTAAACCTAACACCCCCTAAAGGGACATGATAGAGAATACAATTTTAAACAACTTTCTAATTTACTTCTATTATCTAATTTGTTTCATTCTCTTGATATCATTTGTTGAAGTAGCAGCAATGCACTAATGGTTTCTAACTGAACTCATGGGTGAGCCAATCACAATCAATATATATATATATATATGCAGCTACCAATCAACAGCTAGAACCTATGTTCTCTGCTGTTCCTGAGCTTTCCTAGATACAGCTTTCAACAAAGGATAACAAGAGAAGGAAGCAAATTAAATAATAGCAGTAAATTGGAAAGTTGTTTAAAATTGTTTTCTCTATCTGAATCATGAAAGAAAAATGTTGGGTTTCATGTCC
This sequence comes from Bombina bombina, assembly GCF_027579735.1. NCBI lineage: Eukaryota > Metazoa > Chordata > Amphibia > Anura > Bombinatoridae > Bombina > Bombina bombina. The sequence goes on along the minus strand of NC_069510.1, from coordinate 109,686,217 downwards.
CTTTAATCTTTGTACCTAGAGATGTTCAAGAGATATTTTCTTGTCAATTTGTTTTTAAAGTTATGCTGCATCACTTTCAATCAAGTGATTAAGCATATTACATCACATGTCCCTTTAATAAGATGCATTAGAAACGTGTGTCAGTAATAAATGTGTGTATTACAATTTGACTGGAATGTCTCCAATTTAAACTCAAAATGTTGTGATAATAATGAAATATATTTGTAATTATTGCCAAATTACGACTGTTAATTTTTTTCACTAAGATGGAGTTCGTCATTTTGCTGTGATAACATTACCTACCATTTAGCTATTTCAGTATCTTTTTAGTAAACAACAAAAAAAAAGTCTAATATTAATATTAATTTACACTGTTTTATTGTTTAATCTGTAGTTGAAAAGCGAGCGTGCTACAAATAATCGAAGGTAATCATAGGTGAAGAAAATATACAACCGTTCAAGCAATAAACTCCCTGTTGTTCGGCGTAGGGAGCAGTAAAAGTGACTATGAATGTAGTATTTCCAGTTTATAATAATAATAAAAAAAGAACAATAAAAAAAAGGCGGGAACATCCCTCAGGGCAATCCAGTGACGTCATGATGCGTGCCAATCGTACGTCTGATACTGCTTTTCTGCCACACTCAAGATGGCGGTATCGTGGAGCCACGTGTGAGGGGGTCAGAGGGAAAGGGGTGTGTCTGGCCCCCCTTAGCATGGCTCCCCGGTACCGGGCGCTACACGCGGTGCTTCAGCTGTTCCCTTCCAGGACGGGCCGAGCTCGGTCCAGACCTTACAGTACCCAGCCTGCTCCGGTTGTGAGAATGGAATATCAGGTATCTACCGAGGGCTGTGGGGTGAGGAGGTTACATCAGCCTGTGACACGTGGGGAGGGATGAATGAGGCTGCAGGCTGATGTTATGACATCTATCATATTCATATATGGTGTATTTGCGCTACCAGTCTAGTCTGCCACATTTAATAAGTCATACCTATATGTGTACATTTATATATATATATATATATATATATATATACATACCACCTCTGCTGGTAAATTATAATAATAAGTAATTGCAATACTTTATTTAAACATCCGATTACGATTAGACTGTAAGCTTACATGATTTACAATACATCTGAATCATTGTTTAGTCTGTTCTGTAGTACAAGTACTGATTCCTGATCAGCATTTTAATGCTATTCTGTTTAGTTTGCAAGCCAAATTGTCTGATAAAGTATTGCTCTCCTCTGTAATGGTGTACACAAATGTTGTGGGTAATATTACCACTGGTGGAGGGTGACAACTTTTATAACCCATTGATTGCCATAGACTCAGAGGAAAGGTGACAAGCTTTGCAAGGTGCACCAGTCATTCTATCATCTATGGAGTTAACCCCTCACCCTAAACCCTCTAAGCCAGAATGTTGCAGATTGCCTGATGTTGAGATCATCAAGAGAGAAAATGTGATGGTGATACCACCATGTTGTTGTGTTCTAGTCCAGATTTCCGGTTATTAATGCCTCCAATGCCAGATCAGGGTCTCTTATATTTTATCCTGTGCGACACTCACAGACACTTTTTACTGAGCCTCATCATTTTATTGACAGCACTTACCTGTCAAAATCTGAAACTTAGCCTACTCATACTTTAAATGGAGCAAGCACAGTTTTGCTAAGGGCACAGATCACAAATGCCCACATTGAAGGTGCATCTACTGTGCTGGGTAATTTTGGTTTTAACCAGATTAACACACGGGTTGAGAGGTGTCATGTGATGCAGAAAAAGGGTATAGCAGAATTTCTACGCATGCCATTGGCTTGTTGACTCATAAGTATTCGCACATCATCTGTATTTCCTATTATTGCCTCCAAATAATTATTACATAATGATAAACCGTTCACTGACTATCTTGCCTACTGTAATAAAGGCGGGCTCTGCTCCCAGTCAATTGTGCACAAATCCGTGTGTGTCCCTATCCAAAACTGAAAGCCAGCTGGCTGCTTATGCTGTTGGCACAGGGCAACATGGTGCGCAAAGTGTTAAACACATTCTATGTGTCTGCTAATATCATTACCAGCCTGCAGGTAACTGATCACTGCAGAGGAGGAGAGCTGGGTAATATATTTACGAGTTGGTAGTGGAAATAGTTCTTCTATTTGTAGCGAGATAAAATCAGCCTCAGTCACACGGTTACCTCTTTCTTTTGTACATACTTTAGGGCCGTTGCTGGAAAGGGACATTTTACTGTTATTTAGTATGCAGTGCCAAACTGTTCTGTAGTGCTAAGCAAGGTGCCCTGCAAAGAAATTACGTATTCAAATTAATTTTTTAATATTACATTTAGAATATTCCCTGCCATGTGTGACTCCAAGATTGGCTAAATTCCAAGAGAAGGGTGGGCACATAAATACGGTATATAATTTCAGGAGTACAGGATGTTTTTGTTTTTTTAAATAAATTTAAAAATAAAGGACAAACTAGTCCATTAGCAGTAATTTTTCTGTCATAAAGCTATTGCTGTAAAACCAGTTGCACTCTGCTTTTCTTTTGATCTGTTTTTATCTCTTGCCGTGGGAGCACACAGCCGGCAATGAGAGAGAGAGAGAGATTGATTTTTTTTTTTAAGCTTTTGTAGTTATTACTTAGTGGCTTTTCTTTTGCCATGGATAAGGGGGGGAAAAGGGATTGTAAATTAAATTTGATAATCACATGATCTCAACAGATATAGTCTGAAACATGGAATTTGTAGTATCAAGTATCCTTACAGGAGTAATATTTTTCCTAAGTACCTACTCCGTAACTAAAACATATCTATAGTGATTATTAAAAAAACACCCATATGATTAAATAAAATACCTTGGGTCAGAGTAGAATAATATTCTTAGTGATGGTAAACTTGACTTGTTTTAAAATCCGGTCTGGAATCTAAGCAGTGTTTTAGAGTGACCTTAAAGGGCCACTGTAAGTAAATATTTTCTATGCCTGTTACTAACCAACTACCCCAAATACGCTTTTTATCAATAGCATTTCATTAACATATCTCTACAGTATATCAGAAATCTTGTCTGCAAATTTAATTGTTTTCCAAACCCACTCTGTGGGTATCCTTTGCTCTGTACCAATCCGTTTACAATACCTAGGTTTCAAAATGGCGCTTTAAACACAAAGTTATTGGTTTAAGTATTTTGAACATGCAGTGCTGAAAATAGTGGGCAGGATAACGTGACATCATCGGCGAATAAAAGATATAACTTTTAGAACGTTATGAAACTTTGTTTGGAGAAAATATAGGTCAGTAGGTTTTAATTAATGTTTATTAACGTTAATATGTTAGTTGTTTAGCTTAAAAATTATAACAGAAAGTAATCCTTTAATTAATCACTTCTAAGACTCTTGTAACTTACTTTTTAATCTTGCGGTTGCTGTACCATTCCAATACCCTGTTCTCTGGCCGCCCACTTCAAAAGTGTGTTTTTTTTGTTTTTTTTTGTGAACTAATATTATTGACTGTTCTCCAATCGTTGCTCCTAGCTACAAAAAAAAATATGGTGTGAGTGGTGTACAGGTAGAGTGGCATTTGGAGAACACTTAAAACTGTTGGCTTCCACAAAAAAAGTTTTTGAGTAGGTGGCCGGAACGTGGGTATTAGAATGGCATAGTTAGATTAAAAAGTAAGCTATAGCGCATCTTCATTACAACTCATTAATTAACCCCTTAAGGACAAGGCTATTTTTACATTTCTGCAGTGTTTGTGTTTAGCTGTAATTTTCCTCTTAGTCATTTACTGTACCCGCACATATTATTTACAGTTTTTCTCGCCATTAAATGGACTTTCTAAAGATAACATTATTTTCATCATATCTTATAATTTACTATAATTTTTTTTTTTTTTATAAAATATGATGAAAAAATGGGAAAAAACCCCCACACTTTTTCTAACTTTGACCCCAAAAATCTGTTACACTTCTACAACCACCAAAAAACACCCACGCTAAATAGTTTAGAAATACCCAATGTTTACATGTTCTTTGCTTTTTTTTTTTTTTTTTTTTTTTTTTTTTTTGCAAGAGCGCTCTAACCCTCCCCCCACTAACTACTTTCCAATATTTTGGGTACTGGCAGCTGTCTGCCAGTACCCACTTTGCATTTAAATGCGCACACCTGACACTCGTTTCCGACTGCTGGCCGGAAGGTTGCCAGCGATGGGCTGCCCACCTGCCTCCAGCTGCTCCCACCCACCAACGACCATCGCTGGCCGATGCAGAGAGGGCCACAGAGTGGCTCTCTGCATCAGTGTTTAAAAAAACGGTATTGCCGTGATGCCTCAATATCGAGGCATCACGGCAATACCTTTTTGAAAGCCGCTTTAAACCCTTAACGACCTACAGGGTACGTCGCTGGTCTTTAAAGACCAGTTTGTGTAAGACGTACCATGTACAACGTGTGCCGTTAAGGGGTTAAACTCCATCTAAAATATCGCTAACATTCTGGATCTACACAAAGGGGAAAGTTTACCATAACTTTAATTAATCTGCCTATTCCTGTTTTCATGTTACAGCACATAAATATATCATTAGTCTTTTGAAAAAGATAAATCAATGTGTTTGAATATAAAGTCATGGAAGTCTCCTATTGGTGCACCCCGCTTCCAATTGCGTTGCAGCTACAAATCCAACTTTTATTGGGTTTTCATATAATATATATGAATGTGTGTGAGATGTATTACATATTCACACATATATTTCTTGTTTTATATTCTTCTGCCTCCTAATTTTTGAAAATATTTGTCAAGTTCTGATTTATGTAACTGCCTTTCTGTTTGATATCTTTCAATACACAGTATATCAGGCACACTTTACTTGGCACATTTTTAAAGATGAAATTCAAAGCTTATTTTCTTTATTGTAAAATGAGTTTTCCTCGGCTGAGCCGGGTCGTTCTATTGGTGTAGCTGAAATTTCTCCACCATGCTTGCACCCTGCAGATTTCCCTTTTTTTTCCCTCAAACTAGAAGTCAGGTCAGATAAAAAGCAATGATTAAAGTGAATGTAAACTTTCATCCTAATATAAAAACACAAGTACTGTATATGAAAATTAGAGGCAATTGTACAATTTTGTACAAAAGAGTAGATTTAATTTAAAAAAAATCACTAGTCAGTAAGATTTTAAATCATGGTTTTCATTTTTAGAATGTTTTCTGATTATTTTTTCCAGTTATATCAGACCATTACTGATATGGTTATATATCATTACATATTCATAGATGAATCATAGAAATGAACCCCAAGACCGAACCTGCTGTAATCTGAGTTCTGAGATGTCATCGCAGAAAACGCTGCATGTCTGCAGAAAGAATGGGACGCATGTAGGAACTGTTAGCGCTTTAGCTTTACAGCGGGGCTGCAGATCAGGCTGTTCTTCTCGGGCATCACTGTGCTCTGGCTTCGCTGTGTAAGTGTTCCTCAACACAGTGCAGCCAGATTGAAGAGTGTTTTGAAGAGAGTAGTCAAATACTGAGCAGCGCTGGAAAGCAGCGCATTGGTTGATGCTTTATTATCTAGTTAATCAACACATTGCAGTTTAGCTGGTGCTTTTAGTGTGACCTAATTTAAATTTAATTTTAAAATGACCTGCAGAAAATTTTTCACAAAAAAACCTCATTGCAGAAAGTGGAAAAAAGTTCTGCCTCTGGGGAAATGAATGACATTATAGGGAGGTGAACTATCGCCAGTTTAGTACGCCCCAAATTATATTTTCTGTTAGTAACACAGTAACAGTGTTTTCAGTTCGACGTGTTGCAAATAATCTCTTTTGGGGCCAATAAGTTTATGAGCAGTAACTTTTTGTTTGGCAATACAAGAATTTTTAATGATTAACAGTCTATGGGTTCTCTCCAGATTACAGTTTGCTGTGTGATTTGTGAATATTGAAAGGGCATCTGACAAGCCGTCACAGGCAACAGTCCTGTTGTATTTGTATAGTTCCCTGAACTAGAGTTGTATCTGTCTCCAAAACCCCAGTTACTGGAGACAGAGGCAAGTTGGAGTAGACTAAATTGTCAGCCTGGAGCATTGCCACATAGATGCACTTGGCAAGATTTGGTGGAAGTATTGTGAGATCCTGTGGGAAAATGAGCGGTGTGGTAAAAACTAGAAGTGGGCGGTTCACCAGATACCTCCAAGACAGCCACACCCTGCACCACGGGGCAAGTAGCAGTAACTCTATAAACAAAGGAAAGCTAAGTGGTAGCTCTTACATGTCATTACAGGGGCATGATATTGAGGGAAGTACAGTATATAGCGGAAGGCAAAAGGAAATAATGTGTGCGTATACCCAATACAAAATCCTTCCCTGCTCACCTGTCATATGACATTTAAGTTTATTTATCATCAATGTGGCTTACATTTTATTTTCTTCTTCTTAGGATGCCATCCGTACCCTGAACACCTTGCAAACAAATGCCAGCTTCCTGCAGCAGGTGAAGAGACAGAGGAACAATCCTCAGGAGCAGCTGGACGCTATGAGGGGCTTCCTGGAGAGGAGTGGTCTGCAGGTGGGTGTCACAGCCGTTCCAGGATAAATACATTTTTTTTTTCACTGCGTTATACACCTCCTGCATTTATTGACGATTAGGTTAGCTTTATGCTTAGCCATATCATCCTGATGTTACTTTCTACAAGTTCTGCAGAAGGGCTGTTCAGTGAATATTACAGCTGCTATACTGTTCACTTTAAGTGAAAGGAAAAATATTTTTTTTTTTTTTTTTTTGTGGCTGAACTTTGTCACAGATCACACATCAAAGTTCAGCTCCTCTTGTGCGAAGGGATCCAGTTATCTGTGGCAGAAAGTAAAGGGAATTCTAGTTTGTGCATTTGCCTGCATTTAATGGTTACTTTCACTGAAATATTTGAAATTAAAGGGACAGTCTACACCTTAGTCATCTTAAAGCACCAGTAAATACAGTAGATTTGCATAATCAACAAATACATGATAAAACGAAAATGTAATAGCAGTTAGTCTGAACTTCATATTTTCTGATAAATTTCAAAGTTTTATATTTATTTCCACTCCTTATATAAATAAAAATAACATGGCTCAAAATTTCCGCAGAGAGAAAGAGATTGGAGAGGAAAAGTGGAGAAGACCTTAAAGGGACATGAAACCCAAAATGTTTCTTTCATGATTCAGATAGAGAATACAATTTTTAACAACTTTCTAATTTACTTCTATTATCTAACTTGTTTAATTCTCTTGGTATCCTTTGTTGAAGGAGAGGCAATGCACTGTTGGTTTCTAACTGAACATGGTGGTGAGTCAATGACAAAAAAATATATATCCACCAATCAACAGCTAGAACCTAGGTTCTCTGCTGCTGCTGAGCTTGCCTAGATAAAACTTTCAGCAAAGGATAACAAGAGAAGGAAGCAAATTAAATAATAGAAGTAAATTGGAAAGTTTTTTTTTTTTTTTAAATTGTATTCTCTATCTGAATCATGAAATAATTATTTTGGGTTATGTCCCTTTAAGAGAGAATGGGGGGGGGGGAAGAGTGAACAGATATGAGAGAGGGTAAAGAGAAGATGGGGGGGCATATACATTCCCCTGTCTGCCCCAGCTCGCCTCTGGCGGTCTGAATTCTCCTGGAGGAATTCAGCATTGCATACAAGCACTATTTTGCGCTCGCATGCAATTCCGCCCTCTTCCCGCGCACAGCCAATCACGCGGGCAGGAACTGTCAATCTTCCCGGTCGGAAAAGACCAGGGAGATGAAATTTTGCCAAACAAGAGGTGGCGAAGAGCTTAGCAAAGCAGCGGTCTAATAACCGCTGCTTGTTAAATATGGCGTGCAGGTTCTCGTGTGAGAACTTGCAGCCATAGGGGCTCAAAGGCTTGCAAAAGCATTTGATAAATCGACCCCAGAGCCTGAGAGAGAAGGGAGAGAGGGTAAAAAAAGATTGAAGAGAGGAGGGAATGGAGATAGTTAAGAGAGAGACGGTAGAGATAATTTTACAAATAAATAAATCTCCAGGTCTGCTGTGACCTTCCATGACTGTCAGCACTCTCTGCACTCTCTATGTTCAACAACTTCCTTTTTCTATCCAGCTGTTGTGCTACCCAGAACCCCTATTTGACATTTCTACTGCTATGCACTTATTTTTGTTTATTTCTGTATGTAGTATTTAATGTCTTATGGTATCAAATAAAAACAATATTGCCAAATGTTTCACAATGGCTATACATATGCAAAGAGGGGGTTAAGTAGTGGGTGTGTTGTGGGTGGGATTAGATGTGGCGAGTGACATTTTGTACTGGCTGGTAGTTTAGGAGTTACGGACCCTGTATATAATGTCGTTTACGTTAAATAGTGTGAGCAGTTTCTTTACATATAACCAGTTTGTGTTTGTTGCTCCATAGGTAGAAGATTTGGACCAGCTGAATATTATACATGTGACCGGCACAAAAGGCAAGGTGAGTACGGACGCCCTTACAGTCTTGTTAAATACCATTTATTCTGGTTTTCATTACATTTTGAGTGCTGATTTTCTGTTTTTAGGGATCAACGTGTGCCTTTGCTGAGCAAATCCTGCGCAACTGTGGGCTGAAGACTGGATTCTACAGGTAGGTAATGCCCGGCACAAGCAAAAATGTTTCATTATTTATTGTGGGCTACACAAAATGCACGGACCTTTCTAGGGGGCTTAAAGGGACACAAAACCCCAATTGTTTCTTTCATAAATTCAGATAGCGTATACATTTTTACACTACTTTCCTATTTTCTTCTATTATCAATTTTGCTTAATTCTCTTTGTATTCTTTATTGAAGGAGCAGCAATGCACTACTGGGAGCTAGCTAAACACATCAGTAAGCCAATGACAACAGGCATATATTTGCAGCCATCAATCAGGAGGGAGCTCTCAGATCCTGAACCTATCTAGATATACTTTTCAACAAAGGATACATAGAGTACAAAGCAAATTAGATACTAGAAACTTTTTTAGAATTGTATGCTTTATCTAAATCCTGAAATACATTTTTTTTTATGTTTCATCTCCCTTTAATGTTTCCATCCTCCCCCTTTTTTTTTATTTTTTATTCCCCTTTAACCCTTTGAGTGCTAAGCTGATTTGAGGGGTATTTAATTTTTTAAACCCCCCCCCCCAGATCCCCAAGACTTATACCATTGGAAACGTTAGGCGATTACCTTTCCAATGATAGGTCTTGGGCGTCTGTAGGTGCCTGAGATACAGGCTTCCAAGCAGCATGCCCCCTTTCCCTATACTTGTCATTGTATTTTGTTAATAAAGTTGCGCAGTGACATCATCACGCAAAACGTGAAGCCCCGGCGATGCCTGTCACTATACAGGCCCGATCGCCGGGGTAGGAGCGGGTGGAAGAGTGCTAGCGACGGCTCTGAGCCGTTGTTGGCACCTGATTGGGAAACTCTGCGATGGCTCAGAGCTGTCATTGGCAGCACTCAAGGGGTTAAGCAATAGATATTTATTTCTCTGCAACAATGGACCATATGTGACACTTTAAGGGACGTGGAAGTCAAAATGGAACTTTAAAGGGATATGAAACCCAACATTTTTCTTTCATGATTCAGACACAGCATGCAATTTTTTTTTTTTTTTTTTTAAAGCAGGGACATAGGATCAGGGGTGTGCACGTGTCTGGTGCACTATATGGCAGCTGTTTTTCAAGAGTGTTATCCATTTGCAAGAGCACTAGAAGGCAGCACTGTTTCCTACCATATAGTGCTCCAGATGTCTACTTGGGTATAGCTTCAACAAAGAATAACATAGGAACAAAGCAAAATTGATAATATAAGTAAATTGGAAACTTTTTTTTTTTTTTTTAAATTATATATATATATATATATATATATATATATATATATATATATATATATATATATATATATATATATATATATATATATATATATATATATATATATATATATATAAAAAAAAAAAAAGACTGTGCACATTTAGTTAGAAGTAAATTGGAAAATTGTTTGGCATGCTCTATCTAAATAATAAAAGTTTAATTTTGATTGAGTGTCCCTTTAAGGGGTTAGGTATTTAAATATTTGCATCTCCCTTCCCCAGCTCACCACATCTGGTGCAGGTGAGAGAGAGGATTCGCATTAACGGTCAGCCAATCAGCAAGGAGCTCTTCAGCAAGTACTTCTGGCAGGTGTATAACCGACTTGAAGAGACAAAGGTACGTAATCTGGCACTGTGACGCGCTTCTGGGTATCAAACACCCACATTTATAAGGGATGTTCCGCAGTATTTTCTCCTCTTTTTCAATGTATACTATGAAGGCTATTCACCAAACTGTGGTGCGATCTTTTAAGCTTTATTTTTCAAATAAGTGATCAAATTACCCTCTAGATATTTAATTCATTAGTCCAGTGGTTCTCAAATTCAGTGCTGCAGCACACTGGTGCTCCGCAAGAGGTGGTTAGGTGGGCTACAAAGTGAAGCAGTGGTAGAATTTCTTGTGCCATCCTTCACTGGCTAAAAAAGGTTTGTCCATTCTTATGCAATTTTCTGCGTCATATCTATGTGAGCTAGGGTTTTCTTTATTTACTAACATTAACCCCTTAGTGACTACAGCACTTTTCCATTTTCTGTCCGTTTGGGACCAAGGCTATTTTTACATTTCTGCGGTGTTTGTGTTTAGCTGTAATTTTCTTCTTACTCATTTACTGTACCCACACATTATATACAGTTTTTCTCGCCATTAAATGAACTTTCTAAAGATACCATTATTTTCATCATATCTTATAATTTACTATAAAAATTTTTATAAAATATGATGAAAAATGGGGGGGGGAAACTTTGACCCCCAAAATCTGTTGCACATCTACAACCACCAAAAAACACCCATGCTAAATAGTTTCTAAATTTTGTCCAGAGTTTAGAAATACCCAATGTTTACATGTTGTTGTTAATAATAATGTTCTTTTACTTTTTTTGCAAGTTATAGGGCAATAAATACAAGTAGCACTTTGCTATTTCCAAACTATATATATATATATATATATATATATATATATATATATATATATATATATATATATATATATATATATATATATATATATATATATATATATATATATATATATATATATATATATATATATATATATATATATATATATATATATATAATTAGACAACCCAAAGTATTGATCTAGGCCCATTTTGGTATATTTCATGCCACCATTTCACCGCCAAATGCGATAAAAAAACAAACAAACAAAAAAAACGTTCACTTTTTCACAAACTTAAGGTTTCTCACTGAAATTATTTACAAACAGCTTGTGCAATTATGGCACAAATGGTTGTAAATGCTTCTCTGGGATCCCCTTTGTTCAGAAATAGCAGATATTTATGGCTTTGGCATTACTTTTTGGTAATTAGAAGGCCGCTAAACGCCGCTGCACACCACACGTGTATTATGCCCAGCAGTGAAGGGGGTTAATTAGGGAGCTTGTAGGGTTAAAGGGATACTGAACCAAAAAAAATTATTTCGTGATTCAGATAGAGCATGCAATTTTAAGCAACTTTCTAATTTACTCCTATTATAAACTTTTCTTTGTTCTCTTGCTATCTTTATTTGTAACAAAGTCCAGAACCCTGGACAGCACTTCCTTATTGGTGGAGGAATTCATCCACCGATCAGCAAGAACAACCCAGGTTGTTCACCAAAAATGGGCAGGCATCTAAACTTATTTTTGCTTTTCAAATAAAGATACCAAGAGAATGAAGAACATTTGCTAATAGGAGTAAATTAGAAAGTTGCTTAAAATTGCATGCTCTATCTGAATCACAAAAGAAAATTTTTGGGTTCACTGTCCCTTTCATTTTAGCTTTGGTGTAGTAGACAACCCCAAAGTATTGATGTAGGCCCATTTTAGTATATTTCATGCCACCATTTCACCGCCAAATGCGATCAAATAAAAAAAAATCATTCACTTTTTCACAAACTTTAGGTTTCTCACTGAAATTATTTACAAACAGTGCAATAATGGCACAAATAGTTGTAAATGCTTCTCTGGGATCCCCTTTGTTCAGAAATAGCAGACATATATGACTTTGCCATTGCTTTTTGGAAATTAGAAAGCTGCTTAATGCCGCTGCGCACCACACTTGTATTGTGCCCAGCAGTTAAGGTGTTAATTAGGTAGCTTGTAAATTGTAGGGTCACTTAGATTTAGTGTAGAGATCAGCCTCCCACCTGACACATCCCTCCCTAAACCCCCCTCAATCAGCTATGTTCCCTCCCCCACCTCACAATTGTCACAGCCATCTTAAGTACTGGCAGAAAGTCTGCCAGTACTAAAATAAAAGGAATTTATAATACAGTGATGGATTCCCCCCTATTTTCCGCCATCTTGGGTACTGGCAGTTGTCTGCCAGTACCCAGTTTTCTCAAAACCCATTTTTCTGTAGTGTAGCTGCCCCCCCCCTCCCAGGTCCCTTTAGAAACAGAATTTATGCTTACCTGATAAATTACTTTCTCTTGCAGTGTATCCAGTCCACGGATTCATCCTTTACTTGTGGGATATTCTCATTCCCTACAGGAAGTAGCAAAGAGAGCACACAGCAAAGCTGTCCATATAGCTCCCCCTCTAGCTCCACCCCCCAGTCATTCGACCAAAGGTTAGGAAGAAAAAGGAGAAACCATAGGGTGCAGTGGTGACTGTAGTTTAAACAAAATTTTTTTTTTACCTGACTTAAATGCCAGGGCGGGCCGTGGACCGGATACACCACAAGAGAAAGTAATTTATCAGGTAAGCATAAATTCTGTTTTCTCTTGCAAGGTGTATCCAGTCCACGGATTCATCCTTTACTTGTGGTATACCAAAGCTTTAGGACACGGATGAAGGGAGGGAACAAGACAGGTACCTTAAATGGAAGGCACCACTGCTTGCAAAAACTTTCTCCCAAAAATAGCCTCTGAAGAAGCAAAAGTATCGAATTTGGCAAAAGTATGCAGTGAAGACCAAGTCGCTGCCTTACAAATCTGTTCAACAGAAGCCTCATTTTTGAAAGCCCATGTGGAAGCCACTGCTCTGGTAGAATGAGCAGTAATTCTTTCAGGAGGCTGCTAGCCAGTAGTCTCATAGGCCAAATGGATGATGCTTTTCAGCCAAAAGGAAAGAGAGGTAGCAGTCGCTTTCTGACCTCTCCTTACCAGAATAGATAAAAAACAAGGAAGATGTTTGTCTGAAATCCTTAGTTGCTTGTAAATAGAACTTTAAAGCACGAACTACATCAAGATTGTGTAATAGACGTTCCTTCTTCGAAGATGGATTAGGACACAGAGAAGGAACAACTATTTCCTGGTTAATATTCTTGATAGAAACAACTTTAGGAAGAAAACCAGGCTTGGTACGCAAAACTACCTTATCTGCGTGGAACACCAGGTAAGGTGAATCACACTGTAAGGCAGATAATTCTGAAACTCTTCGAGCAGAAGAGATAGCTATCAGAAACAAAACTTTCCAAGAAAACAACTTAATGTCTATGGAATGTAAAGGTTCAAACGGAACCCCTTGAAGAACTGAAAGAACTAGATTCAAACTCCATGGCGGAGCCACAGGTTTATAGACAGGCTTGATTCTGACTAAAGCCTGAGCAAACGCTTGAACGTCTGGTACCTCTGCCAGACGCTTGTGTAACAGGATAGACAAAGCAGATATTTGTCCTTTTAAGGAACTAGCTGACAATCCTTTCTCCAGTCCTTCTTGGAGAAAGGACAATATCCTGGGAATCCTAATCTTACTCCATGAGTAACCCTTGGATTCACACCAACAAAGATATTTCCGCCATATCTTATGGTAGATTTTCCTGGTGACAGGCTTTCTAGCCTGAATCAGAGTATCTATAACTGACTCAGAGAACCCACGCTTTGATAGAATTAAGCGTTCAATCTCCAAGCAGTCAGACGTAGAGAAACTAAATTTTGATGCTTGAACGGACCCTGTATTAGAAGATCCTGCCTCATTGGCAGTGTCCATGGTGGGACAGATGACATGTCCACTAGGTCTGCATACCAAGTCCTGCGTGGCCACGCAGGCGCTATCAGAATCACCGAAGCCTTCTCCTGCTTGATTCTGGCAACCAGACGCGGGAGGAGAGGAAACGGTGGAAAAACATAAGCCAGATAGGACCAAGGCGCTGCTAGAGCATCTATCAATACTGCCTTGGGATCCCGGGACCTGGACCCGTAGAGAGGAAGTTTGGTGTTCTGACGGGACGCCATCAGATCCAACTCTGGGGTGCCCCATAGCTGAGTCAGCTGGGCAAATACCTCCGGGTGGAGTTCCCACTCCCCCGGGTGAAAAGTCTGACGACTTCGAAAATCCGCCTCCCAGTTGTCTACTCCTGGGATGTGAATTGCTGAGAGATGGCAGGAGTGATCCTCCGCCCACCTGATTATTTTGGTTACTTCCGTCATCGCTAGGGAACTCTTTGTCCCCCCCCTGATGATTGACGTAAGCTACAGTCGTGATGTTGTCCGACTGAAATCTGATGAATTTGGCCGCCGCTAGTTGAGGCCATGCCTGAAGAGCGTTGAATATCGCCCTCAGTTCCAGAATGTTTATCGGGAGAAGAGTTTCTTCCCGAGACCATAAGCCCTGAGCTTTCAGGGAGTCCCAGACCGCACCCCAGCCTAACAGACTGGCGTCGGTCGTTATGATGATCCACTCTGGCCTGCGGAAACATATTCCTTGAGACAGGAGATCCTGATACAACCACCAGAGAAGAGAATCTCTGGTCTCCTGGTCCAACTGAATTTGAGGAGACAAATCTGCATAATCCCCATTCCACTGTTTGAGCATGCATAGTTGCAGTGGTCTGAGGTGTATCCGAGCAAAAGGGACTATGTCCATTGCCGCAACCATTAGTCCGATTGTCTCCATGCACTGAGCCATAGATGGCCGAGGAATGGAATAAAGAGCTCGGCAAGTAGTTAAGAGTTTTAGCTTTCTGACCTCCGTCAGAAATATTTTCATTTCTACCGAGTCTATCAGGGTTCCTAGGAATGGAACTCTTGTGAGGGGGGAGAGAGAACTCTTTTTGATGTTCACCTTCCACCCGTGAGACCTCAGAAAGGCCAATACAATCTCCGTGTGAGACTTGGTTCTTTGGAAAGTTGACACCTGAATTAAGATGTCGTCTAGGTAAGGGCCACTGCTATGCCCCGCGGTCTTAGAACCGCCAGGAGGGACCCTAGTACCTTTGTGAAAATTCTGGGAGCTGTGGCCAACCCGAAAGGAAAAGCCACAAACTGAAAATGCTTGTCCAGAAAGGCGAACTTGAGAAACTGGTGATGATCTTTGTGGATAGGAATGTGCAGATACGCATCCTTTAGATCCACGGTAGTCGTATATATTGACCCTCCTGGATCATAGGTAAGATTGTCCGAATGGTCTCCATCTTGAATGATGGGACTCTGAGGAATTTGTTTAGAATTTTGAGATCCAGGATTGGTCTGAAAGTTCCTTCTTTTTTGGGAACCACGAACAGGTTTCAGTAAAACCCCAGTCCTTGTTCTGCAATTGGAACTGGGTGGATCACTCCCATTGTATGTAGATCTTCTACACAGCGTAAAAACGCCTCTTTCTTTGTCTGATCTGTAGACAGACGAGAAATGTGGAACCTTCCCCTTGGAGGAGAGTCCTTGAATTCTAGAAGGTATCCCTGGGCTACAATCTCTAATGCCCAAGGATCGTGTACATCTCTTGCCCAGGCCTGAGCGAAGAGAGTCTGCCCCCTACTAGATCCGGTCCCGGATCAGGGGCTACCTCTTCATGCTGTCTTGGTGGCAGCTGCAGGCTTTTTGGCCTGTTTACCCTTATTCCAGCCCTGGTAAGGTTTCCAGTTTGCCTTGGGCTGTGAAGCGTTACCCCCTTGCTTTGCAGCCGGAGAAGATGAAGCGGGGCCGTTCCTGAAATTGCGAAAGGAACGAAAATTAGCTTTGTTCTTTGTTTTAAAGGCTTTGTCCTGAGGGAGAGCATGGCCTTTTCCCCCGGTGATATCTGAAATAATCTCTTTCAATTCAGGCCCGAATAGGGTCTTCCCTTTGAAAGGAATGTTCAAAAGCTTGGATTTAGACGACACATCGGCCGACCAGGACTTTAGCCATAGCGCCCTGCGCGCCATAATGGCGAAACCTGATTTTTTTTTGCCGCTAACTTAGCTAATTGCAAGGCGGCATCCGTGATAAAAGAATTAGCCAGCTTTAGAGCCTTAATTCTATCCATAATTTCGTCGTATGAGGTCTCCGTCTGGAGCGACTCCAGCGCCTCAAACCAGAAAGCAGCTGCAGTAGTTACAGGAATAATGCAGGCAATAGGTTGGAGAAGAAAACCTTGTTGAACAAAAATTTTCTTAAGTAAACCCTCTAATTTTTTATCCATAGGGTCTTTAAAAGCACAACTGTCTTCAATTGGTATGGTTGTGCGTTTAGCTAGTGTAGAAACATCCCCCTCCACCTTAGGGACCGTCTGCCACGAGTCCCGCATGGGGTCAGATATGGCGAACATTTTCTTAAAAACAGGAGGGGGGACAAAAGGGACACCTGGCCTATCCCACTCCCTAGTAACGATATCCGCAATCCTCTTAGGGACCGGAAACGCATCCGTGTAAACGGGGACCTCTAGGTACTTGTCCATTTTACACAATTTCTCTGGGATCACCAAAGGGTCACAGTCATCCAGAGTAGCTAATACCTCCCTAAGTAAAACACGGAGGTGTTCTAGTTTAAATTTAAAAGCCAATGTATCTGAATCTGTCTGGGGAGGAACCCTTCCTGAATCAGAGACTTCTCCCTCAGACATCAAATCCCTCGCTCCCACTTCAGAGCGTTGTGAGGGTATATCGGATACGGCTACCAAAGCGTCAGAATGCTCATAATCTGTTCTTAAAACGGAGCTATCACGCCTTGCAGGTAACACGGGCAGTTTAGATAAGAAGGCTGTAAGAGAATTATCCATGACTGCCGCTAAGTCTTGTAATGTAAAAGGGTTAGACGCACTAGAGGTATTAGGCGTCGCTTGCGCGGGCGTAACTGGTTGTGACACTTGGGGAGAGGCAGACGGGCTACCCTCGTTACCTTCAGTCTGAGAATCATCTTGGGCCTCATTCTTAAGTGCAACAATATGATCTTTAAAGTGTATAGACATATCAGTACAAGTGGGACACATTCTGAGAGGGGCTTCCACCATGGCTTCTAAACACATTGAACAAGGATTTTCCTTAGTGTCAGACATGTTTAACAGACTAGTAGAGTACACAAACAGGCTTGGAATCACTTTAATCAAATAAAAAACACAATTTGAAAAAACGTTACTGTGCCTTTAAGAGATAAAAAGAGCACACAATTTTACAAAACGGTGAAAAATGCAGCAATCTTTCTGAAATTTTCACAGTATGTAGCTAAAGCCTTAATAAGATTGCACCCCAAGTTTCAAAACGATTAACCCCTTAATGCCCAAACCGGAGCAGCCTAAAGCCAACACCTGGTTAAATCACTACAGCACCTTGCCACAGCCTTGCTGTGGCCCTACCTTCCCTTAGGGATCAGATTTGGGGGAATATAGCTTCTTTTAGGCCCTCAAACATCAGCAGGACCCTCCATGTGAAACAGCATGAACTTCTCTGCAATTCTAACTGTGCATCTGAGGCAATTGGGCCCCTCCCACTCTACTCCGGAGCTGTGAGGCCTAGTAAATCACTCCTAAGTGACTAAAAAACAGCCATGTGGTAATAACCCCAGAAAAAAAACCCAAAAGGGCTTTCAAAGTGTCTTGCAAAACGATTTTTCCTTAGCCAAACAATCGATTGCCCTGAATAAGTGTCAACCAGTATATTAGCCCTATTATGTAAGCATTCAATTCCTTACTAAGTCTGTGAACATAGCTTACCCTCCCCTCATGGGGATATTGTCAGTCCTTCTAGCATTATCTCAGTCTTGTCTAGAAATAAATGACTGAACATACCTTATTGCAGATCACCCTGCAAACTGTTCCCCCCCAACTGAAGTTTTCTGGTACTCCTCAGTCCTGTGTGGGAACAGCAGTGGATTTTAGTTACAACATGCTAAAATCATTTTCCTCTCAGCAGAAATCTTCATCACTTTTCTGCTAGAGAATAAATAGTACAAACCGGTACCATTTAAAATAACAAACTTTTGATCGAAGATAATAAAACTACAATTCTAACACCACATTCACTTTACACTCCCGAGAGAGACCCTAGTGCTTAGAGCCAGCAAAGAGAATGACTGGGGGGTGGAGCTAGAGGGGGAGCTATATGGACAGCTTTGCTGTGTGCTCTCTTTGCTACTTCCTGTAGGGAATGAGAATATCCCACAAGTAAAGGATGAATCCGTGGACTGGATACACCTTGCAAGAGAAATGTATTTTCCTTTCTTAACCACCCTTTCTCTACCTCCCCCTCTCCGGACTCAATGGACCGCGCACACCTCGCCCGCGCGCTCTGCAGGACAGGATACGGAAGTCCCTCCAATGATGGGCCATCCACCTGCCTCCCTGCTACGGCTCCCATCCACCAACAATCGGCACCATCACTGGCCGATGCAGAGAGGGCCACAGAGTGTCTCTCTCTGCATCAAATGCTTAAAAAATGGTATTGCAGGATGCCTCAATATTGAGACATCACTGCAATACCCTGAGAGCTGCTGGAAGCGATTGCAATTGCTTCCAGCGCTCGATTAGACGGACGTACCAGGTACGTCCATTGTCACTAACTGACAATTTTTGCAGGACGTACCTGGTACGTCCTAGGTTGTTAAAGGGACATTCCAGTCAAAATTTAAATGCACATAGATGAATTACATCTTTGAACAGGAACATATTTACAATATAGATGTATTGGCAAAAATGCTTCTTGTAAGTTCTCTGTTTTAGTCTTAGCATTTTCTGTGCATGTGAAGCATAGCTAGATATTCTCAGTGCTCCAGAATTTTAAATACTGCAGCTGCTAAGAGCACAAGTGGGGCTTGTATCATGTCAGCAATTAACAAATTGAGTCATTACCAGATGGTACAAGCACCTTAGGCTCTCTGATCAAATGCTGGTGCACGGTGCATACTTATGCTATAGCTTTTACTATAAGCTTTTTGGCTAATACATTTATATTACAATTTGTGCTTCTATTCAAAACTAAAATGAATGTACCCATGTTGATTCCAATTTTGGCTGGAATGTCCCTTTAAATGCAAAAAAAAGAGTGGGACTTCAATGTATTGAAGATGAAATGAGGGTTTGTTTGTCTCATACACTTCCCAACACTGAAAAAACAAACGCCAAGCTCATGTTTCACACCACTAACAAGGTAAGACAAGCTATAGCTGTCTATAGTCTAAATTACTTGTATTCGTAACTTTAAAATATAGTTCTATATATTTATTTTTTGTCGACAAAGTGCGCAGGAAAATTTTTCAAATGTTTTACAGAGTGCAACTAATCAAAACTTTGAGAACCACTGCACTAGACATTAAGGCTCATTTATCTATCTAAAGATTTCTGGTCTTGTGAGATTCTTGCTATTCCTTCTAAGCTCTTGTTGGAATTCACTAAAGGCGTTTTATACCTTGCGAACAGTGTTTCTAGCAAAAGGGTATTCCTTGCATTTAAGTATGTGAAGGAAATGCATCTATTACAATACAACTCAAAAAAAAAATAATTTAAAATTCTATAAATTGAAATAAAAAGCTGCAGTAAAAATATATAAAAATTGTAATATTTTTTTTATTTCTGGAAAAACGAAAATTTGTATTGGGGGGGGGAAGCTTATTTAATGCACACAAAAGAAATTGTAATAAAACTACATTGCACATGCAAAAAAAACTCTGAAATTGGTACTTTGATACTAAATTCAAGGCATATTGGTTTTCCTTACGATAAAATACATTTCTCTTTCTCTGCTAGTGGGCTAAAGGGGGTCATTCCATGAGCAAAAATGAAAGCTTTCTGTCTGATCTGGCATATTCTCTTAAATCCCCTACAGTTCTCGCTGTTTTATCTCACAAAATGTAACGGTAATACACAGAACACTTTACTTTATCGAAAATAGAGGCAGTCTGATTTTTAGTGACTGCAGTATTTACTTTTTAAAGTGCACTCCCCTTACTCGGGTACATAATTTGTCTTCCAGCCGCTCTAGAAAGTATGGTGCAAGCATAATCTTACACCAAACCAAATAATTTATATTGCAACATTTAATTTTCATTCATTTTGAGCACTTTTTCTATTTATGTTTTAATTGTTGTCCCCAACCCCCCCCCCCCCCCCCAAAAAATAATAATAATTCAGTAGACACCCATATTTCCTAAACCTTTGCCTTTCTCATGTTTTAGGATGATGAGTGCCCTTCAATGCCAGCTTATTTCCGTTTCCTAACAATAATGGCGTTTCATGTTTTCCTGCAGGAGAAGGTAAAAATCACTCTGTCTACATCCTTAGGTAACCCCAGGTTCCTAGCCATCCAATCTTTCAGCTGTTTCCCTCTCCTGTTTTTCAGGTGGACCTAGCCGTGGTGGAAGTGGGGATTGGCGGGGCATACGACTGCACGAACATCGTCAGGTGCGTTAATGCTTCTGATGCCCATGTCTTTCCTCTATAGCCTTGTATCACACAGCATCTACTGGAACCTTCCTCTGAACACACAAACCTATGGCGCAACCATCTGATCTATGTTTAGTAAATTGTCACTTGTAAGAAACCTATCTATGTCTTATTGCTGAACAGGAAACCAATTGTGTGTGGAGTCTCATCTCTCGGCATCGACCACACAAGTATTTTGGGAGATACCATTGAGAAGATAGCTTGGCAGAAGGCGGGTATATTTAAGGTATGGCGGTGCTGATAATGACTAAAGCTCCTGAAGGCTTGCCTTAACAATACGCTTGTATAATTTTGTTATTGGATCCTTTGGTTAAAGAAGTGATAGGTTGGACACAAATGCAAGTGGAACGATACCATAGCAGTTGAAACAGCAAATAGTTACAGCAGGTAAATCTACTTGGACCAATAAACTGCAAATGCGGTATATGGGACAAGAGATACAGTAAAGCTAGAACAATCTTGTTATACACACTCATTTTAGTAAATAATACTCAGTTTGTGTCATTGCTACTGATTACTTGTTCCCACTGCTCTCTGAACAGGCATCATGTATAATGCTTGCACAAGGCAAATATACATATTTTTACTGGAAGCATTTTGGCTAACACATCTCTATTGCAAAAAAAAAAGGTTTCTGTTTATAACTGAAATGCAGTCATGCATTTGTTTTATTTTCCTTGTCCCTTTTTAAATAGTGTTTTTATATGAATGATTAGAAATATATCACCACTTTAGAAACACGTTTTAAAAAGCAGAGATCAAAACTGATACATTAAACTCAGAGGGAAATTCCATTAAAAATAACAATAAAAAAAATTCAGTGGGTGGGGGTGGAAATGTAAGATTTATAAATTAGTGATGTCGCGAACGGCAAACGCGAACTTCCGCAAAAGTTCGCGAACCGGGCGAACTGCCATAGACTTCAATAGGCAGGCGAATTTTAAAACCCACAGGGACGCTTTCTGGCCACAATAGTGATGGAAAAGTTGTTTCAAGGGGACTAACACCTGGACTGTGGCATGCCGGAGGGGGATCCATGGCAAAACTCCCATGGAAAATTACATAGTTAATGCAGAGTCTGGTTTTAATCAATAAAGGGCATAAATCACCTAACATTCCTAAATTGTTTGGAATAACGTGCTTTAAAACATCAGGTATGATGTTGTATCGATCAGGTAGTGTAAGGGTTACGCCCGCTTCACAGTGCACAGTGTAGGTGATATACCTGCCCTGACCATGCTTTGCAGACCAGGTATCAGTGGTCAGATGGACCCTTGCCCCAACACTGTGTGCCAGACATGCCATTATAGCAGACTCATATGGCTTTGACGTTGCTTTTTGGTAATTAGAAGGCTGCTAGATGCCACTGCGCACCACACGTGTTTTATGCCCAGCAGTGAAGGGGTTAATTAGGGAGCATGTAGGCAGCTTGTAGAGTTAATTTTAGCTTAAGTGTAGTGTAGTAGACAACCCAAAGTATTGATCTAGGCCCACTTTGGTATATTTAATGCCACCGTTTCACCGCCAAATGCGATCAATAAAAAAAAAAATTGTTCACTTTTTCACAAACTTTAGGTTTCTCACAGAAATTATTTACAAACAACTTATGCAATTATGGCATAAATGGTTGTAAATGCTTCTCTGGGATCCCCTTTGTTCAGAAATAGACTTATATGGCTTTGACATTGCTTTTTAGTAATTAGAAGGCTGCTAGGGAGCATGTAGGCAGCTTGTAGAGTTAATTTTAGCTTAAGTGTAGTGTAGTAGACAACGCAAAGTATTGATCTAGGCCCATTTTGGTATATTTAATGCCACCATTTCACCGCCAAATGCGATCAAATTTAAAAAAAACTTAAATTTTTTCGCAATTTTAGGTTTCTCACTGAAATTTACAAACAGCTTGTGCAATTATGACACAAATGGTTGTAAATGCTTCTCTGGGATCCCCTTTGTTCAGAAATAGCAGACATATATGACTTTGGCGTTGCTTTCTGGTAATTAGAAGGCCGCTAAATGCTGCTGCGCATCACACGTGTATTATGGCTAGCAGTGAAGGGGTTAATTAGGTAGTTTGTAGGGAGCTTGCAGGGTTAATTTTAGCTTTAGTGTAGAGATCAGCCTCCCACCTGACACATCAGACCCCCTGATCCCTCCCAAACAGCTCCCTTCCCTCCCCCACCCCACAATTGTCCCAGCCATCTTAAGTACTGGCAGAAAGTCTGCCAGTACTAAAATAAAAGGTTTTTTAAAAAAAAAAAAAAAAAATTTAAGCATATTTACATATGCTGTGGTGTAGCATCCCCCCTTAGCCCCCAACCTCCCTGATCCCCCCCCAAAACAGCTCTCTAACCCTCCCCATCTGCCTTATTGGCGGCCATCTTGGGTACTGGCAGCTGTCTGCTATTATTTCACAGTCAAAAAAGTGTTGGTTTTTTTAAATGTACACTACTGTTACACCAGATATGAGTGGTGGCACTGGGCAAGTGGGCACAGTATACGCTGTGAGCCTGACACACACGCTGGCAGGCAGGCAACTGCAATTAGATTACACAGGGAAAAAAAAAAAAAAGCAGACTGATGTTCTAGCCCTAAAAAGGGCTTTTTGGGGTGCTGTCCTTACAGCAGAGATCAGATGAGTCCTTCAGGACTGTAGTGGACACTGAATACACTAGCCTAGCTATCGATTTCCCTATTAAATCAGCAGCAGCTACACTGTCCCTCCTCTCACTAAGAATGCAGCTTCCGAATGAATCTAAAATGGATGCTGTCCAGGAGGTGGGAGGGTCTGGGAGGGAGGGTCTGCTGCTGATTGGCTGGAATGTGTCTTCTGACTGTGAGGTACAGGGTCAAAGTTCACTCAATGATGAGGAATAGGGGGCGGACCGAACATCGCATATGTTCGCCGTCCGTGGCGAACGCGAACATGCTATGTTCGCCGCAAACTATTCGCCAGCGAACTATTTGTGACATCACTATTATAAATGTTTAAAACGTTTTTATTTTAAAGGGACATTAAACTGCTGTGAACAGCTACAAAAGAATAGTAACTACTCACTATGTTATTGCATTTCGTCCTGTTACTGCAGCTCTTTACATTAAATTGACGGACACAACTACTCTATTCGCTTAGTTATTGCACTTCATCCTGTTCCTGTAGCCCTTTTCAAATCAGCTCTCATGTTTTAATAGCTTAAAGGTGCCAGATAATGAAGCTCCGCCTCTTGGTACTGGGGGCTGCCATCTTGAAGCTCAGGTATTCTCACAGCCTGTGACAGAAGCTGTGCACACTCACAGATCAGTGATATTACAGCTGTATAATGTGCTTTAGGTTACCATTATAGAGTAGTTGTGTCCGTCAATTTAATGTCAAGTGTAGATCAATTTTTCCGGAGATTTAAATAGAGAAATATTTTGGTTTAATCCATAACTATTTATTGGTACAACTTCTTGTCTTTTTTGGTGTGGTTCTTTAGCCTGTGATTTCTCTCTCAGCCAGGTGTTCCGGCATTTACTGTCCCCCAGCCTGCTCAGTCTCTGGAGGTGCTACGAGACCGTGCAAGTGAGCTCAAGGTAAGTTCCTATTAGAGACGTGCATTTGGGAAGTTTGGGAGTAAACAAATGCCGTAGATGTTGTCTGCAAGCTGCACTTGGTAATATTCGTAAAGTGCAACACGCTAAGATCTGTGCAAGTCCTGATCTTAGTGTGTTGCACTTTCACAAGAATAAATCGGTCTATGAAAATTGCAGAATGCGGCATCCATTTACTCCCGAACTGCACAAATGCAAATGTCTAGTTCCCATCTGCTTTTGTATGCACAGCTGTACTGCTACCAACATTATTATTTATGTGTATCCCCTTGTGTCTTATTGCAGTGCCCCCTCTACATGTGCCCTGATCTCTCAGATTACGAGGACAGGGACAGCGCCCTCCACTTGGGGCTGGCAGGAGATCACCAGAGATTAAATGCAACCCTGGCTTTACAGTTGGCGCAGACGTGGTTACAGAAACAGGGCTGGCAAGGTGATTTCATAACGCACATGCAAAGTCCACACGTCAATTTTATTTTGCGTGTTTGACAGCTAACAATTTATGTCAATCATCTTTCCTCTCTCCGCAGGTGTTGGTGAGCAGAAGAGCCCAAGCCGGCAGCTTCCTGCTGTCAAGTGGCCTTTTGTGCTGGCGTCACCTTTCCGTCCCAGCATCCCAATGGTCCAAGGTGAGATATATATGGCCAATTAGAAAAAATAAAATACATTTTTAACCAGCCTTTTGGGTACAGTTTGTGTTTTGGAGATCAGAGGTCAGAGCATCATATGCATAAAATACAGATTATCCTAGCGGGCTTGTTCAAGAGATACTTTTAGTCTTTACAATATGGTGTCAGTCTTTCTTTAATATATTTAATAAAGAAGCTATTCAACATGAGCATTTCAAAATGTCTTTTCTCCTTTTTTTTTTTTCTTTTTTTTTTCTTTTGTTCTATCGAAAGTACTGTAATATGGCGTAAAAACCCAAAATTTTTCTTTCATGGTTCAGCTAAAGCATGGTATTTTAAACAACTTTCTAATTTACTTCTATTATCAGATTTTCTTTGTTCCTGTGGTATCTTTTGTTAATAAAACAGGGTTATAAGCTCAGGCGTGTACACATCTGGAGCACTATGATACACACTCCAGAGGCTTTTTAATGGGTGTGTTCCTGGACTGTAATACAATGCAAATTTTTACTTGCAAAAAAGAATACAAAAATAAATGCTTTTGTGTGTTCACATTTTTTCAATATGATGCTCAACTGCTGATATTTATTGTGTACACAAATATTTTGCAATGCAGCACTTATTTGCTGATAATATACTGTGCATGTATCTTTTGTAATGCAACGCTTATGATATATACAGTGAATATGTGAAACATGTATGATTTGGTAATGTGCAGTTTCTTTCATGTAATTGGCAAGAGTCCATGAGCTAGTGACGTATGGGATATACAATCCTACCAGGAGGGGCAAAGTTTCCCAAACCTCAAAATGCCTATAAATACACCCCTCACCACACCCACAATTCAATTTTACAAACTTTGCCTTCTATGGAGGTGGTGAAGTAAGTTTCTGCTAAGATTTCTACGTTGACATGCGCTTCTCAGCATTTTGAAGCCTGATTCCTCTCAGAGTACAGTGAATGTTAGAGGGATGTGAAGGAAGTATCACCTATTGAATGCAATCGTTTTCCTCGAGGGAGATCTATTTCATAGGTTCTCTGTTATCGGTTGTAGAGATTCATCTCCTACCTCCCTTATTCAGTTTGACGATATACTCTCATATTCCATTACCTCTACTGATAACTGTTTCAGTACTGGTTTGGCTATCTATATGTGGATGGGTGTCTTTTGGTAAGTATGTTTTCATTACTTAAGACACTCTCAGCTATGGTTTGGCACTTTATGCATTAATATAATATATGTATTGTACTTATTTGCCATGAGTCAGGTTTATGTATATTTCCCTTTGCAGACTATCAGTTTCATATTTGGGGAAAAAACATATTTAGGAAAATATTTTTTTTTACCAGGGGTATAGTCTTTTTTTTTTTTGTTTGTTTTTTTTTGTTTGTTTTTTTTTGTTTGTTTTTTTTTCATAAAATTTCGCGGGCAAAATTCGGCTCGCGAGTGCGCAAAATGCCATCGTTTATTGCGTCATTCTTGGTGCGAAGGTACGTCCGATGACGCAAATTCGTCATTTCCGGCGTCTTAGTTGACGCCAAGTTCCTTGCACAAGGTTGCGTCTACAATGACTGCAGTCCAAGTGGTACAGCACAATGGTTGATGGGTGGTGCAGGCTGTGGGGGTACCACACAAAACCCCAACAATGTAACACAGTCCAAAGGAGACAGCAGCACTCACCAGTTATGCAAAAACTTCCATCTTTATTGGGATATTCAAAGAGAAAAAGGCAACGTTTCGGACCTCTAGTCCTTAGTCATGTCAATGACTAAAGACTAGAGGTCCGAAACGTTGCCTTTTTCTCTTTGAATATCCCAATAAATATGGAAGTTTTTGCATAACTGGTGAGTGCTGCTGTCTCCTTTTGGACTGTGCGTCTACAATGACGCAAGTGTGTCATTTCCGGATGTTAGCGCATTGTGTTAGTTTGCATTGTGCGTCATACTTGGCGCCAAATTTCATTATTTAAAACCCCATTCCTATAGGCCTCGTGCCTTTTTTCTATATCAGAGGGCTATGCTGTTTGCATTTTTTTTACCATTCCTGAAACTGCCATATAAGGAAATTGATAATTTTGCTTTATATGTTTTTTTTTTTTCTCTTACATTTGCTAGATATCTCAATCTGATCCTGTCTCGGTAACCACTGTTTGAACCCTGCTGCCTGATAACAGCTCTACCAAAGCTAAGTGCATCTGTTGTAAATTTATGGAGATTATATCTCCAGCTGTGGTATGTAATAGTTGTCATGATAAGCTTTTACCTGCAGAGAATGTATCCATCAGTAATAGTACAATGCCTGTTGTTCGTTCAACATCTAATGTACATGTAATACCTGTGAATATAAAAGATTTTATTACTGATGCGATTCAGAAGGTTTTGTCTGCCATCCCGCCTTCTAATAAACGTAAAAGATCTTTTAAAACTTCTCAAAGTTGATGAAATTTCAAATGACCGACAACATACTGAATTATTCTTCTCTGACGAGGATTTATCTGATTCAGAAGATCTTTCCTCAGATATTGACACTGACAAATCTACTTATTTATTTAAA
The DNA here is from genome assembly GCF_027579735.1 of Bombina bombina. Lineage (NCBI taxonomy): Eukaryota > Metazoa > Chordata > Amphibia > Anura > Bombinatoridae > Bombina > Bombina bombina. The sequence goes on along the minus strand of NC_069510.1, from coordinate 109,658,766 downwards.
ATGGGAGTATATGTGTTCCTTGTTAAGAGGTGTTGATTACATTGGATATTGAGGAAACTAGTACTCTTGATATTAAAACTAGTTAACGTTTAAATTCTGTTTATAAACCTCCTGTGGTTACTCCAGAGGTTTTTCCAGTTCCTGATGCTATTTCTGATATGCTTTCTAAGGAATGGAATAGGCCTGGTACTTTTATTTCTTCTTCAAGGTTTAAAAAATGGTATCCTTTGCCAGCAGTTAGATTGGAGTTTTGGGAAAAGATCCCCAAAGTTGATGGGGCTATTTCTACTCTTGCTAAACGTACTATTATTCCTATGGAAGATAGTACTTCTTTTAAAGACCCTTTAGATAGGAAACTTGAATCTTATCTAAGGTAAGCTTATTTATATTCTGGCTATCTTCTCAGGCCTGCCATTTCTATGGCTGATGTTGCAGCTGCATCAGCTTTTTGGTTGGAAAGTTTAGTGCAACAGGAAATGGATCCTGATTTGTCTAGCATTGTTCGCTTGCTTCAACATGCTAATCATTTTTATCTGTGATGCCATTTTTGATATAATCAAAATTGATGTTAAATCTATGTCTTTAGCTATTTTAGCTAGAAGAGCTTTGTGGCTTAAATATTGGAATGCTGATATGACATCTAAAGCTAGATTACTATCTCTTTCTTTCCAAGGTAATAAGTTATTTGGTTCTCAGTTGGATTCAATAATTTCAACTGTCACTGGGGGAAGGGAGTTTTTTTTTTGCCTCAGGATAAAAGACCTAAGGGTAAATCTAAAGCTTCTAACCATTTTTTTTGTTCCTTTCAAAAAAATAAGGAACAGAAACCTAATCCTTCCCCCAAAGAATCTGGTTCCAATTGGAAACCTTCAAATTGGAGTAAATCCGTTTAAGAAACCAAGCCAGCCAAGTCTGCATGAAGGTGCGGCCCTCATTCCAGCTCAGCTGGTAGGGGGCAGATTAAGATTCTTCCAAAACATTTGGGCAGATTCTGTCCAAAATCAATGGATTCAGAGTATTGTCTCTCAAGGGTACCGAATAAGATTCAGAGTAAGACCTCCTGTGAGAAGATTTTTTTTTTTTTTTTTTTTTTTCCTCACGCGTCCCAGCAAATCCAGTAAAGGCTCATGCTTTTCTGAAGTGTGTTTCAGACCTGGAGCTTTCAGGGGTAATCATACCAGTTCCGTTTCAGGAACAGGGTCTGGGGTTTTATTCCAATCTATTCATTGTCCCAAAGAAAGAGGGAAAATTCATTCAGGCCAGTTCTGGATCTGAAAATTTTGAATCTTTATATAAGAGTGCCAACTTTCAAAATGGGGACTATAAGGGCTATTCTTCCTTTTGTTCAGCAAGGGCATTATATGTCCACAATAGACTTACAGGATGCATATCTTTATGTTCCGATTCATCCAGACCACTATCAGTATCTGAGATTCTCTTTTTTTTTCTAGACAAGCATTACCAATTTGTTGCTTTTCCATTTGGCCTATCGACGGCTCCAAAAATCTTTTCAAAGGTTCTCGGTGCTCTACTGTTTGTAATCAGAGAACGGCGTAATGCTGTGTTTCCTTATTTGGACGATATCTTGGTACTAGCTCAGTCTTTACATTCTGCAGAATCTCACACAAATCAACTAGTGTTGTTTCTTCAAAGACATGGTTGGAGTATCAATTTACCAAAAAAGTTCTTTGATTCCTCAGACAAGGGTCACCTTGTTTAGGTTTCCAGATAGATTCAGTGTCCATGACTCTGTCTCTAACAGACAAGAGACAATTAAAATTGGTTTCAGCTTGTCGAAACCTTCAGTCTCAGTCATTACCTTCAGTCTCAGTCATTACCTTCAGTAGCTATGTGATTAAAGAAGTTTTAGGTCTCATGACTGCAGCATCGGACGCAATCCCCTTTGCTCGTTTTCATATGAGACCTCTCTCCAGCTTTGTATGCTGAACCAATGGTGCAGGGATTATACAATTATATCACAATTCATATCCTTAAATCCCAATGTTCGTCTCTCTCTGACTTGGTGGTTAGATCACCATTGTATAGTTCAAGGGGCCTCTTTAGTTTGTCCAACCTGGTCTGTGATCACAACAGATGCAAGTCTTTCAGGTTGGGGAGCTGTCTGGGGAGCTCTGACAGCACAAGGGGTTTGGAAATCTCAAAAGGCAAGGTTACCAATCAATATTTTAGAACTCCATGCTATTTTCAGGGCTCTTTAGGTTTGGCCTCTGTTGAAGAGAGAACCGTTCATTTGTTTTCAGGCAATATCACAACTGTGGCATATGTCAATCATCAGGGTGGGACTCACAGTCCCCAAGCTATGAAAGAAGTATCTCGGATACTTGGTTGGGCAGAATCCAGCTCCTGTCTAATTTCTGCGGTTCATATCCCAGGTATAGACAATTGGGAAGCGGATTATCTCAGCCATCAGACTTTACATCCGGGGGAGTGGTTGCTCCATCCAGTTGTGTTTTCTTAGATTGTTCAGATGTGGGATCTTCCAGAAATAGATCTGATGGCTTCCCATCTAAACAAGAAACTACCCAGGTACCTGTCCAGGTCCAGGGATCCTCAGGCGGATGTGTTAACAGTTCCTTGTATTTTCCCGCCTCTAGTTCTTCCAAGCGTGATCTCCAAAATCATCATGGAACAATCGTTTGTGTTGCTAGTAGCTCCAGCATGGCCTCATAGGTTTTGGTATGCAGATCTTGTTCGAATGTCCAGTTGCCAACCTTGGCCACTTCCATTAAGGCCAGACCTTCTGTCTCAAGGTCCGTTTTTTCCATCAGGATCTCAAATCATTAAATTTGAAGGTATGGAAATTGAACGCCTAGTGCTTAGTCATAGAGGTTTCTCTGACTCGGTGATTAATACTATGTTACAGGCTCGTAAATCTGTTTCTAGGAAGATTTATTATCAAGTTTGGAAGACTTATATTTCATGGTGTTCTTCTCATAAATTCTGATGGGATTCTTTTAGAATTCCTAGAATTTTACAGTTTCTTCAGGATGGTTTGGATAAGGGTTTGTCTGCAAGTTCCTTGAAGGGACAAATCTCTGCTCTTTCTGTTTTATTTCACAGAAAGATTGCTAAGCTTCCTGATATTCACTGTTTTGTACAGGCTTTGGTTCGTATCAAGCCTGTCATTAAGTCGATATCTCCTCCTTGGAATCTTAATTTGGTTTTGAAGACTTTACAGGCTCCTCCGTTTTGAGCCTATGCATTCTTTGGACATTAAACTACTTTTTTGGAAAGTCTTGTTGTTGTTCCTTTTGGCCATCTCTTCTGCTAGAAAAGTTTCCACATTATCTGCTCTTTCTTGTGAATCTCCTTTTCTGATTTTCCATCAGGATAAGGCAGTTTTGCGGACATCGTTTAAATTTCTACCTAAGGTTGTGAATTCTAACAACATTAATAGAGAAATTGTTGTCCCTTCTTTGTGTCCTAATCCTAAGAATTCTTTGGAGAGATAAAAAATGAACATATCCCAATAAAGGGATATAAAAGAGTTCTGATGTTTAAAAAAGAAAACAATATTCAATAAAACAAGGTCAAACACTTTAAATATAGTAGATCAGATCTACCGTATTAGTCCTGTTTAATGTCCATAAGCTGGTGGTAAATTGAGGAAATAAAGGTATCCTCCCAATGGGTATGGTGAGTCAGGCTGCTCCTCTTGATCCCAGAGAGTGTGGAACAACTGTTAAAATATAAAGAGTAGAGAGAGGGCGCCACAATAGCGTGATACCGTCTGGAATGCAGGTACAGATAAAAGTAAGTATTATGCTTACCAAATAGTGTGGCACTGTGCTGTGACCAGTGCAAAAAAGCAGGCTAGCACTTATCAGAGGCTAGTACACTGTGGAAGCCAAGCTCCAAAGGCACTTGTCCTGGTTGCAACTTTGTATATGTCTCCTGTTGACTGGATTTCAGGTGCTGCAAAAGTGTAATCTTTTGTGTGTTGTTCAGTTGGTATTGATAAACCACAACACAGACAACTTCAAATAAAAATGACTTTTAATACTTATGACGCGTTTCTCAACCTCAAAAGGGTCGTTTCATCAGATAAAAAAGTCACTTTTTTTTATCTGATGAAACGACCCTTTTGAGGTTGAGAAACGCGTCATAAGTATTAAGTCATTTTTATTTGAAGTTGTCTGTGTTGTGGTTTATCAATACCAACTGAACAACACACAAAAGATTACACTTTTGCAGCACCTGAAATCCAGTCAACAGGAGACATACAAAGTTGCAACCAGGACAAGTGCCTTTGGAGCTTGGCTTCCACAGTGTACTAGCCACTGATAAGTGCTAGCCTGCTTTTTTGCACTGGTCACAGCACAGTGCCACACTATTTGGTAAGCATAATACTTACTTTTATCTGTACCTGCATTCCAGACGGTATCACGCTATTGTGGCGCCCTCTCTCTACTCTTTATATCTTTGGAGAGATCCTTACATTCTTTGGATGTGGTAAGAGCTTTGAAATATTATGTTGAAGCTACTAAAGATTTCAGGAAGGCTTCTAGTCTATTATCTTTTCTGGTTGTAGGAAAGGTCAGAAGGCTTCTGCCATTTCCTTGGCATCTTAGTTAAAGCTTTTGATTCATCAGGCTTATTTGGAGTCGGGTCAGGCCCCGCCTCAGAGAATTACAGCTTATTCTACTAGATCAGTCTCCTCTTTGTGGGCTTTTAAGAATGAAGCTTCAGTTGATCAGATTTGCAAAGCAGCAACTTGGTCTTTGCATACATTTACTAAATTCTACCGTTTTGATGTATTTGCTTCTTCGGAAGCAGTTTTTGGTAGAAAAGTTTTTCAGGCAGCTGTTTCAGTTTGATTCCTCTGCTTATGTTTAAGTTTTTTCTTTTCATTATAAGAATAAACTTATATTTTGGGTTGCGGATTAATTTTTTCATCGGAAAATGGCTGTTATTTTATCCCTCCCTCTCTAGTGACTCTTCTGTGGAGTTCCACATCTTGGGTATTACTATCCCATACGTCACTAGCTCATGGACTCTTGCCAATTACATGAAAGAAAACATAATTTATGTAAGAACTTACCTGATAAATTAATTTCTTTCATTTTGGCAAGAAACATGAGACCCACCCTTTTTATGGTGGATATGATTTTTTGTATAAAGCACAATTATTTCCAAATTCCTTTGTTGATGCTTTTTACTCCTTTCTTTATCACCCCACTACTTGGCTATTTGTTAAACTGAATTGTGGGTGTGATGAGGAGTGTATTTATAGGCATTTTGAGGTTTGGGAAACTTTGCCCCTCCTGGTAGGATTGTATATCCCATACGTCACTAGCTCATGGACTCTTGCCAATATGAAAGAAAACATAATTTATGTAAGAACTTACCTGATAAATTTGTTTCTTTCATATTGGCAAGAGTCCATGAGCTAGTGACGTATGGGATATACAATCCTACCAGGAGGGGCAAAGTTTCCCAAACCTCAAAATGCCTATAAATACACTCCTCATCACACCCACAATTCAGTTTAACAAATAGCCAAGCAGTGGGGTGATAAAGAAAGGAGTTGAAAGCATCAACAAAGGAAATTTGGAAATAATTGTGCTTTATACAAAAAATCATAACCACCATAAAAAGGGTGGGCCTCATGGACTCTTGCCAATATGAAAGAAATGAATTTATCAGGTAAGTTCTTACATAAATTGTTTTCTTTCATGTAATTGGCAAGAGTCCATGAGCTAGTGACATATGGGATATCAATACCCAAGATGTGGAGTCTTCCACTCAAGAGTCACTAGAGAAGGAGGGAATAAAATAAAAACAGCCATATACCTCTGAAAAAATTAATCCACAACCCAAAAAAATAGTTTATTTTCATTTTTGAAAGAAAAAAACTTAAATCAAAAGCAGAAGAATCAAACTGAAACAGCTGCCTGAAGAACTTTTCTACCAAAAACTGCTTCCGAAGAAGCAAATACAAAAAAAGGTAGAATTTAGTAAATGTATGCAAAGAGGACCAAGTCGCTGCTTTGCAAATCTGATCAACTGAAGCTTCATTCTTAAAAGCCCACGAAGTGGAGACTGATCTAGTAGAATGAGTTATAATTCTCTGAGGCGGGGCTTGACCCGACTCCAAATAAGCTTGAAGAATCAAAAAGCTTTAACATAATATTTCAAAGCTCTCACCACATCCAAAGAATGTAAGGATCTTTCCAAAGGATTCTTAGGATTAGGACACAAGGAAGGGACAACAATTTCTTTACTAATGTTGTTAGAATTCACAACCTGAGGTAAAAAGTTAAATGAAGTCTGCAAAACCGCCTTATCCTGATGAAAAATCAGAAAGATTCACAAGAAAGAGCAGATAGCTCAGAAACTCTTCTAGCAGAAGAGATAGCCAAAAAGAACAACACTTTCCAAGAAAGTAGTTAAATGTCCAAAGAATGCATAGGCTCAACTGGAGAAGCCTGTAAAGCCTTCAGAACCAAATTAAGACTCCAAGGAGGAGAAATTGATTTAATGACAGGCTTAATACGAACTAAAGCCTGTACAAAACAGTGTATATCAGGAAGTATAGCAATCTTTCTGTGAAATAATACGGAAAGAGCAGAGATTTGTCCTTTCAAGGAACTTGCAGACAAAACCTTATCCAAACTATCCTGAAGAAACTGAAAAATTCTAGGAATTCTAAAAGAATGCCAGGAGAATTTATGAGAAGAACACCATGAAATGTAAGTCTTCCAAACTCTATAATAAATCTTCCTAGAGACTGATTTACGAGCTTGAAACATAGTATCAATCACTGAGTCAGAGAAACCTCTATGACTTAGTACTAAGCGTTTAATTTCCATACCTTCAAATTTAATGATTTGAGATCCTGATGGAAAAAAGGACCTTGAGATAGTAGGTCTGGCCGTAACGGATGTGGCCAAGGCGAGCAACTGGACATCCGAACCAGTTCCGCATACCAAAACCTTTGTGGCCATGCTGGCGCTACCAGCAACACAAATGATTGTTCCATGATGATTTTTGGAAATCACTCTTGGAAGGAGAACTAGAGGCGGGAAGATATAAGCAGGATGAAAACACCAAGAAAGTATCAGCGCATCCACTGCTTCCGCCTGAACATCCCTGGACCTGGATAGGTATGTGGGAAGTTTCTTGTTTAGATGAGAGGCCATGAGATCTATCTCTGGAAGACCCCATATCTGAACAATCTGAGAAAAAACATCTGGATGGAGAGACCACTCCCTGGATGTAAAGTCTGGCGGCTGAGATAATCCGCTTCCCAAATGTCTACACCTGGGATATGCACCGCAGAGATTAGACGGGAGCTGGATTCCGCCCAAGCAAGTATTCGAGATACTTCTTCATAGCGTGGGGACTGTGAGTCCCACCCCGATGATTGACATATGCCACTGATGTGAAAATGTCTGTCTGAAAACAAATGAACGGTTCTCTTTAACAGAGGCCAAAACTGAAGAGCTCTGAGAATTGCACAGAGTTCTAAAATATTTATTGGAAATCTCGCCTCTTGAAATTTCCAAACCCCTTGTGCTGTCAGAGATCCTCAAACAGCTCCCCAACCTGAAAGACTCGCATCTGTTGTGATCACAGTCCAGGTTGGACGAACAAAAGAAGCCCCTTGAACTAAACGATGGTGATCGTACATTGGGATTTAAGGATATTAATTGTGATATCTTTGTATAATCCCTGCACCATTGATTCAGCATACAAAGCTGAAGAGATCTCATGTGAAAACGAGCAAAAGGGGATCGCGTCCGATGCTGCAGTCATGAGACCTAAAACTTCCATGCACATAGCCACTGAAGGGAATGACTGAGACAGAAGGTGCCGGCAGGATGCAACCAATTTAAAACGTCTCTTGTCTGTTAGATTCAGTGTCCATGACTCTGTCTCTATCTGGAAGCCTAAAAAGGTGACCCTTGTCTGAGGAATCAAGAAACTTTTTGGTAAATTGATCCTCCAACCATGTTTCCGAAGAAACACTAGTTGATTCGTGTGAGATTCTGCAGTACGTAAAGACTGAGCTAGTACTAAGATAACGTCCAAATAAGGAAACACTGCAATACCCTGTTCTCTGATTACAGAGAGTAGGACACCCAGAACCTTTGAAAAGATTCTTGAAGCGGTTGCTAGGCCAAATGGAAGAGCAACAAATTGGTAATGCTTGTCTAGAAAAGAGAATCTCAGAAACTGATAATGTTCTGGATGAATCGGAATATGAAGGTATGCATCCTGCAAGTCTATTGTGGACATATAATGTCCTCGCTGAACAAAAGGCAGAATAGTCCTTATAGTCACCATCTTGAAAGTTGGTACTCTTACATAACGATTCAAAATTTTTAGATCCAAAACTGGTCTGAATAAATTTTCCTTCTTTGGGACAATGAATAGATTTGAATAAAACCCCAAACCTTGTTCCAGAAGAGGAACTGGCATGACTACCCCTGAAGACTCCAGGTCTGAAACATACTTCAGGAAAGCCTGAGCTTTTACTGGGATACGTGAGAGAAAAAATCTTCTCACAGGAGGTCTTACTCTGAATCCTATTCGATAGCCTAGAGAGACAATGCTCTGAATCCATTGATTTTGAACAGAATTTATCCAAATATCCTTGAAAAACTTTAATCTGCCCCCTACCAGCTGAGCTGGAATGAGGACCGCACCTTCATGCGGACTTAGGGGCTGACTTTGGTTTCCTAAAAGGCTTGGATTTATTCCAATTTGAGGAAGGCTTCCAATTGGAGGCAGATTCCTTGGGGGGAGGATTGAGTTTTTGTTCCTTATTCTGATGAAAGGAACGAAAACGGTTAGAAGCCTTAGATTTACCCTTAGGTTTTTTTATCCTGAGGCAGAAAAAACTCCCTTTCCCCCAGTAACAGTTGAAATAATAGAATCCAACTGAGAACCAAATTATTACCTTGGAAAGAAAGAGATAGTAATCTAGATTTAGATGTCATATCAGCATTCCAAGATTTAAGCCACAAAGCTCTTCTAGCTAATATAGCTAAAGACATGGATCTAACATCACAAATAAAATGATTAGCATGTTGCAGTAAGCGAATAATGCTAGATATGTCAGAATCTAATTCATGTTGCGCTAAATTCTCCAACCAGAAAGTTGATGCCACCGCAACATCAGCCAAAGAAATTGCAGGTCTGAGAAGATGACCTGAATATAAATAGGCCTTCCTTAGATAAGATTCAAGCTTCTTATCTAAAGGATCCTTAAAGGAAGTACTATCTTCCATAGGAATAGTGGTACGTTTAGCAAGAGTAGAAATAGCCCCATCAACTTTGGGGATCTTTTCCCAAAACTCTTTAGATTTTGCTGGCAAAGGATACAATTTTTAAACCTTGAAGGAATAAAAAGAAGTACCTGTCTTATTCCATTCCTTAGAAATCATATCAGAAATAGCCTCAGGAATAGGAAAAACCCCTGGAGAAACCACAGGAGGTTTAAAAACAGCATTAAAACGTTTATTAGACTGAACGTCAAGAGGACTGGTTACCTCAATATCCAAAGTAATTAACACTTCATTTAATAAAGAACGCATGTACTCAATTTTAAATAAATATGTAGATTTGTCAGTGTCAATGTCTGAGGAGGATCTACTGAATCAGATAGATCCATATCAGAAGAGGATAAATTATCATATTGTTGGTCATTTGAAATTTCATCAACTAAATGAGAAGTTTTAAAAAGACCTATTACATTTATTTGAAGGTGAAAATGCAGACAAAGCCTTCAGAATAGAATCAGAAATAAATTCTTAAAAATTTACAGGTATATTATGCACATTAGAAGTTGAAGGAACTGCAACTGGCAATGTACTATTACTGATGGACACATTATCTGCATGTAAAAGTTTATCAAAACAACTATTACAAATGACATTCAGCGATATAACTTCTACAATTTTATAACTAATTACTTAGCTTTGGTAGAACCGATGTCAGGCAGTAATGTTCCAGCAGAAGCTTCTGAGGCAGGATCAAAGTGAGACATCTTGCAAAATGTAAGAGAAAAAACAACATATAAAGCAAAATGATCTATTTCCTTATATGACAGTTTCAGGAATGGGAAAAAATGCAAATAGCATAGCCCTCTGATATTGAAAAAATCAAGAGGCAAACATCAATGGGGTATTGAAATAATGAAAAAGTTTGGCGCCAAGTATGACGCACAACGTAACTAAACTTTTTTGGCGCCAAAAAATAACCGGAAATGACACACTCGCGTCACTAATGACGCAACCGTGTGAAAAGTACATAAACGTACTCTTTCGCGCCAAAAATGATGCAATAAAGTTTTAGCATTTGTCGCACCCGCGGGCCTAATACCGCCCTCAATTTGTAAGAAGTAGTCAATTGAAAAAAAGACTAAACCCCAGGTAAGAAATAAAATTCATTTTAAAAGATGTTTATATTCCACAAATAGGAAACTGACAGTCTGCAGAAGGAAATACATGAACCTGACTCATGGCAAATATAAGTACAATACATATATTTCGAACTTTATATAAATGCATAAAGTGCCAAACCATAGCTGAGGTGTCTTAAGTAATAAAAAACATACTTACCAAAAGACACCCATCCACATATAGCAGATAGCCAAAATAGTACTAAAACAGTTATTAGTAGAGGTAATGGTAAATTGAGAATATATCGTCGATCTGAAAAGGGAGGTAGGAGATGAATCTCTACGACCGATAACAGAGAACCCATGAAAAAGACCCCCGTTAGAGAAATCATCGTATTTAATAGGTGATACTCCCTTCACGTCCCTCTGACATTCGCTGTACTCTGAGAGGAATCGGGCTTCAACAATGCTGAGAAGCGCATATCAACGTAGAAATCTTAGCACAAACTTACTTCACCACCTCCATAGGAGGCAAAGTTTGTAAAACTGAATTGTGGGTGTGGTGAGGGGTGTATTTATAGGCATTTTGAGGTTTGGGAAACTTTGCCCCTCCTGGTAGGATTGTATATCCCCATATGTCACTAGCTCATGGACTCTTGCCAATTACATGAAAGAAATGAATTTATCAGGTAAGTTCTTACATAAATTATGTTTTTTTCGCCACTAGATGGCAAAAGTGTTCCATGTAGCCAAAGATTGAGTTCAGAACGTCCTTTTATTTTACAGTAAACATGTACCCTCTTCTATTGCATGAGCGCTATTAAAGGGACATAAAAACCCAAAAAATGTCTTCAGTGTTTCATTTAGAGGATATTATTTTAAACAACTTATTTAATTTGCTTTGCTGTTTGGAATACTTTGTTGAAAAGCATGCAACAGAGAACTAGCTGCTGATTGGTGTCTGCACATATAAGCCTCTCTTAATTGGCTTACCTAATATATTCAGCTAACTCCCAGTAGGGCATTGGTGTTCATTTTAACAAAGGATACAAAGATAATGTAGCATATTTGGTAATAGAAGTAAAGTTGAAAGTTGTTTAAAATTGTATTCTCTATCTGAATCAAAGAAAAAAAATTGTGTTTCATTTCCTTTTAAAAAATGTATGGTGTTCTATTTTGTGCAGTTTGAGCAATTTACCTGTCTGTTACCTTCTTTTAAATTGTAGTCTGTCTTACCAAATGTAAAGCTGCCTATCAGTATGGTCATCTAGTGCAGTGTGAGAGCTAATGTGTTATCTGCAGGGTTACAGGAGACGGTGTGGCTGGGGCGTACACAGGTCCTGCAGCGTGGCCCTATGACTTATTATATAGATGGCGCACACACCAGCAACAGCGTGAAGGCGTGTGTTAGGTGGTTTAGGCACGTCGCTCTTGATGAAGAGAAGGCAGGAGGGTAAGGAGGGCACTGGGTTATGCTGTGGTTTGTGTGGGGACCGTATAACGGCTCTGACTGTGTGTAAAATATGTATGCTTGGGGGGTGCATCATGCAATGACGTAAGCTGGGGGCTGGATATTTCTGTGGGTGGCGCAGAAATGTACCAATCTCTGCATCACGCACTGACGTATGTTTGGGTTGGATCTGTCTGCGCCATGCTGGGTGCTATACATTTACTCATTGCTGATAATTTTTTGTCTCTTACTAAAAAAATGTTTTTATTTTTTTTCCGAAGCGGGTCAGTGCTCCGGGTGTTGATATTTAATGCAACAGGGGACAGGGACACAGCCGCCTTAATGAAGCTTCTCCAGGTAACTACGGCCATTGACTTCTTCTTTCCATCTCATCTCTAACACACTTTACTCTTACAGAATGCCATTGAGCTGTACATTTTTATTCCATCAAGTGGAGAAGGTTGCATTATCTATTGTTTGCTGCTTTATAAAATATGTTTTTGCATAGACTCTTTTTACCAGATTACTCAGTTAGTATATCCTTGTGTTTCAGCCCTGCCATTTTGACTACGCCATATTCTGCCCTAACATTAGTGAAATGTCGGGTGTGGGGATTGTAGGTAAGTGGAGCACTTAATAGAAGTATATATATTTTTTATTTTTTTTAAACAAGCTACAAGGAAGAACTAGTGGCAAAAAATCTTTAATATTTTAGTTTATAGATCTGTTTCTTTATGTTCTACTGCTAGTAGTAGTTGTCTAGCTTCACGTCCAAGTGGTTTCTAAGCTTATGTTTATTACGCACCATATCTCATGTCTGGTATATGTAAAGTTTAGAAATTACTAACACTAGTTTTATTGTGATGTTTTGTTGCATAGATAAGTTTCATACTCTCTTATGCTGTATTGACACTAGCTATGTGCATTCTAAAACTTTGTTAGTATCCTAATGGAGAAGGTCGTGGCCTCACTGTATTCCAGTTCTTTTTTGGAGCTGGATTTCTTAAAGTGAAACTCGCTAAGATCTGTGCAAATCCAGAAAGAGAGTTGGATGCCACAAGTGTCCAACTTGTTCCACATTTGGATACTAACTAAATTCACATATTGAATTGACTCTACTGCAGCTTACAAAGGGCAGTTGTGTAGACCATAATTTTCCTATAGGAAATATTATAGCAAATAGTCTGGAATGTGCCCTTGCAGTGTGAAATTAATTTAGTATGCAAGTAATCACACAGTGGTATGGTATATAGCAACTGCTAATGCAGCATATGGAGGGCAGGTATATAGTCAGTAATTCTACAGATAGTGTTATAGTAGTTAGCTATTAAAGCGACATAGAGAGGATAGAGCACATCTGCACGCAGTCAACATCATTGTCTTTTACCCGCATAAACATTACTGAGCAGCACCAGCCAATCACAGGACCTGTTGCATCAGAACCATGTACCAATAAAAAGGTCTGTCTTTAGCAAATTCTGAGCTCATGCCTTCTTGAAAGTTGGGGTTTCATCAGTACAGATTTGGAATGCTGTACACCCTCAAACAGCTGCTAATTAGTGCTTTGTTTCATGTTTATATTGTTGTTATGGTTTAATACCAGAAATGCAAACATCAAAAGTATTCAGCAGCGTTTTTACCACCTGGTTTAGTGTCTTCGCCTTGGAGCTTTAATTCCTAATGATACAATACCTGTTTTGTAGTAAGGCACTAAATAGGCTGCAAACACTGTTATTCAATTATGTATTTTTAAAAAGGGTTATCTAATAAATTTAAATATATTTGTTTTTTACTATTGATCATAAATCCGGCTGCCTCATAGTCCAAACTCTGACTTAAAGGGACAGTAAAGTCAGAATTAAACTTTGATACAGATAGAACATTACATTTTAAACAACTTACCATTCTACTTCTAATTTCCTTCTTTCTTGTTATCCTTTGTTAAAGCATACCCTAGGAAGGCTCATGAACATAAATGCACTACTGGGAGCTAACTGCTGAATTGTGGCTGCACATATAGGCCTCTTGCCAATGGCTAACCTGATGTGTTAAGTTAGCTCATAGAAGTGCAATGCACCTCCAACAATGGATATCACGAGAATGTTGTTGAAAATTGTATGCTCTATCTGAATCACTAAAGAACATTTTTGAGTTTTATGTCTCTTAAGCTCTCCCATATCAGTTATGACGTGTACCTGTGACTACCATTCAGTTATAAATTAGCTCAAAGCTTCACCCTTCAGATGTAATAGTAATATAATTTGCACCCCTTCATAAACCTCTTTCCAGTTCGAGAAGATCCAAGTTGAACTTTCCATGTTTGTAGGCAGACAGGGAGATGAAATGTATTAGTCACACACAGTGGTGGTCCTGGGTTGTCTCCCAGAACATGACTCTTTGCACTCTCTGTGGCCAGGCTGTAGTAAAGTGTGCCCTGATCACAGGTCTCATGTCATCCCATATTAATTAGAAGTGGGAAGACTGACATTGCAGTAAATAGATAATTGTGGACCACTGGCTTAAGCTTGCTGATTATTTCATGCACTCTTCTAACCTTTTTATGGTCCTTCAGAGCTACCCAACTTTGAGTCCACACCAACAAATTAAGAACCATGGATTTATATTCTGTGATTAATCCTTCTACAATAGCCACTTATTTGGCAGCAGGACTATGAATCCTGATTCAGATGAGTGGGGATAGTTGCATGGATTAATCTTTACAGCGTGATGCACTGAAGGGTCTTAATCTATACCTGGAGTAAGAGGCTGATCCGCTCTGATAAGTGTTTCTTTCCCTCCTCAGACCAGCAGAATTTTAATGTGACCCTGGAGAGCGTCCTCACACAGTGTCTTGACAACCAGAAGAACTGGAACCAGCTGATGGAGGAACGTGGTTGTTCTGATCCTTGGGATTCCTCACTTCCTGTAGACTCCCTGATCAAGGAAAGCCAACGTGGAATTCCCCTTCTACTTGCTCCCTCCTCTGAGCGACTCCTAAATTGCAACTCTTTGGTGTTCCCTTCAATCTCCCACGCCCTGCAATGGGCAAGCCAAGGGAGAGACCCAGATTTCTTATGCCCAGACATTAACCTTCTGCACCATCACCCTGTGGCAAGCTCTGGCTCTGTGCTGCTGAGGGAAGCTTCTCGTATCCAGGTCCTTATTACCGGAAGTTTGCATCTTGTGGGTGGAGCTCTGAAGCTGCTTGACAAGTCACTCTCTAAATAACCACGCAAATTATGGCAGTCTTAGAATTTGTAATCTTACTTTGAATAGCATGGACTATTCATCACTATCTGAAACGGGTTAACCACTATTTTCTTCTGTTTCTGCAGAGGTTTACCCCTTCTGAGACTGGAGTTATCTCTGTGTAGATAAATTAACATTTAGACCATCTCTTCTCAACTCTGTACCATTGGCCCCTCTCTATAATTGCTGTATAATAATATTACATTTTACTGTTATTTGATCCTTGATGGATAAGGTTTAGGTAATGCTCTGTATACTTTTTTTTTTTTTTTTTTTTATTTAATTGCTGCAGAATATATTTATTAACATTTTACTTGTCGTTTTGTTTATTTTCTATGGTAAAGTCAATGTGTAATGCTTTAAATGGCCACATGGTGGCAAAAATACCTTTAGATATGAGCATGATGCTGTTTTTTATGCAAAGGCGTGGGGGATGATATGCAAATTTCTGACTTTTTTCTCCAACATAGGTGTGTCCGGTCCACGGCGTCATCCTTACTTGTGGGATATTCTCTTCCCCAACAGGAAATGGCAAAGAGCCCAGCAAAGCTGGTCACATGATCCCTCCTAGGCTCCGCCTACCCCAGTCATTCTCTTTGCCGTTGTACAGGCAACATCTCCACGGAGATGGCTTAGAGTTTTTTAGTGTTTAACTGTAGTTTTTATTATTCAATCAAGAGTTTGTTATTTTAAAATAGTGCTGGTATGTACTATTTACTCTGAAACAGAAAAGAGATGAAGATTTCTGTTTGTATGAGGAAAATGATTTTAGCAACCGTTACTAAAATCCATGGCTGTTCCACACAGGACTGTTGAGAGGAATTAACTTCAGTTGGGGGAACAGTGAGCAGTCTCTTGCTGCTTGAGGTATGACACATTCTAACAAGACGATGTAATGCTGGAAGCTGTCATTTTCCCTATGGGATCCGGTAAGCCATGTTTATTAAGATAGTAAATAAGGGCTTCACAAGGGCTTATTAAGACTGTAGACTTTTTCTGGGCTAAATCGATTCATATATAACACATATTTAGCCTTGAGGAATCATTTAATCTGGGTATTTTGATAAGATTATATCGGCAGGCACTGTTTTAGACACCTTATTCTTTAGGGGCTTTCCCAAATCATAGGCAGAGCCTCATTTTCGCGCCGGTGTTGCGCACTTGTTTTTGAGAGGCATGACATGCAGTCGCATGTGTGAGGAGCTCTGATACATAGAAAAGACTTTCTGAAGGCGTCATTTGGTATCGTATTCCCCTTTGGGCTTGGTTGGGTCTCAGCAAAGCAGATACCAGGGACTGTAAAGGGGTTAAAGTTAAAAACGGCTCCGGTTCCGTTATTTTAAGGGTTAAAGCTTCCAAAATTGGTGTGCAATACTTTTAAGGCTTTAAGACACTGTGGTGAAATTTTGGTGAATTTTGAACAATTCCTTCATATTTTTTCGCAATTGCAGTAATAAAGTGTGTTCAGTTTAAAATTTAAAGTGACAGTAACGGTTTTATTTTAAAACGTTTTTTGTACTTTGTTATCAAGTTTATGCCTGTTTAACATGTCTGAACTACCAGATAGACTGTGTTCTGAATGTGGGGAAGCCAGAGTTCCTTCTCATTTAAATAAATGTGATTTATGTGACAATGATGCCCAAGATGATTCCTCAAGTGAGGGGAGTAAGCATGGTACTGCATCATTCCCTCCTTCGTCTACACGAGTCTTGCCCACTCAGGAGGCCCCTAGTACATCTAGCGCGCCAATACTCCTTACTATGCAACAATTAACGGCTGTAATGGATAATTCTATCAAAAACATTTTAGCCAAAATGCCCACTTATCAGCGTAAGCGCGACTGCTCTGTTTTAGATACTGAAGAGCATGACGACGCTGATGATAATGGTTCTGAAAGGCCCCTACACCAGTCTGATGGGGCCAGGGAGGTTTTGTCTGAGGGAGAAATTTCAGATTCAGGGAAAATTTCTCAACACGCTGAACCTGATGTGATTACATTTAAATTTAAGTTGGAACATCTCCGCGCTCTGCTTAAGGAGGTATTATCCACTCTGGATGATTGTGACAATTTGGTCATCCCAGAGAAACTATGTAAAATGGACAAGTTCCTAGAGGTCCCGGGGCTCCCAGAAGCTTTTCCTATACCCAAGCGGGTGGCGGACATTGTAAATAAAGAATGGGAAAGGCCCGGTATACCTTTCGTCCCTCCCCCCATATTTAAAAAATTGTTTCCTATGGTCGACCCCAGAAAGGACTTATGGCAGACAGTCCCCAAGGTCGAGGGAGCGGTTTCCACTTTAAACAAACGCACCACTATACCCATAGAAGATAGTTGTGCTTTCAAAGATCCTATGGATAAAAAATTAGAAGGTTTACTTAAAAAGATGTTTGTTCAGCAGGGTTACCTTCTACAACCAATTTCATGCATTGTCCCTGTCGCTACAGCCGCGTGTTTCTGGTTCGATGAGCTGGTAAAGGCGGTCGATAGTGATTCTCCTCCTTATGAGGAGATTATGGACAGAATCAATGCTCTCAAATTGGCTAATTCTTTCACCCTAGACGCCACTTTGCAATTGGCTAGGTTAGCGGCTAAGAATTCTGGGTTTGCTATTGTGGCGCGCAGAGCGCTTTGGTTGAAATCTTGGTCAGCTGATGCGTCTTCCAAGAACAAACTACTTAACATTCCTTTCAAGGGGAAAACGCTGTTTGGCCCTGACTTGAAAGAGATTATCTCTGATATCACTGGGGGTAAGGGCCACGCCCTTCCTCAGGATCGGCCTTTCAAGGCCAAAAATAAACCTAATTTTCGTCCCTTTCGTAGAAACGGACCAGCCCAAAGTGCTACGTCCTCTAAGCAAGAGGGTAATACTCTCAAGCCAAGCAAGCTTGGAGACCAATGCAAGGCTGGAACAAGGGAAAGCAGGCCAAGAAACCTGCCACTGCTACCAAGACAGCATGAGATGTTGGCCCCCGATCCGGGACCGGATCTGGTGGGGGGCAGACTCTCTCTCTTCGCTCAGGCTTGGGCAAGAGATGTTCTGGATCCTTGGGCACTAGAAATAGTCTCCCAAGGTTATCTTCTGGAATTCAAGGGGCTTCCCCCAAGGGGGAGGTTCCACAGGTCTCAGTTGTCTTCAGACCACATAAAAAGACAGGCATTCTTACATTGTGTAGAAGACCTGTTAAAAATGGGAGTGATTCATCCTGTTCCATCAGGAGAACAAGGGATGGGGTTCTACTCCAATCTGTTCATAGTTCCCAAAAAAGAGGGAACGTTCAGACCAATCTTAGATCTCAAGATCTTAAACAAGTTTCTCAAGGTTCCATCGTTCAAAATGGAAACCATTCGAACAATTCTTCCTTCCATCCAGGAAGGTCAATTCATGACCACGGTGGACTTAAAGGATGCGTATCTACATATTCCTATCCACAAGGAACATCATCGGTTCCTAAGGTTCGCATTCCTGGACAAGCATTACCAGTTCGTGGCGCTTCCTTTCGGATTAGCCACTGCTCCAAGGATTTTCACAAAGGTACTAGGGTCCCTTCTAGCGGTGCTAAGACCAAGGGGCATTGCTGTAGTACCTTACTTGGACGACATTCTGATTCAAGCGTCGTCCCTTCCTCAAGCAAAGGCTCACACGGACATCGTCCTGGCCTTTCTCAGATCTCACGGATGGAAAGTGAACGTGGAAAAGAGTTCTCTATCTCCGTCAACAAGGGTTCCCTTCTTGGGAACAATAATAGACTCCTTAGAAATGAGGATTTTTCTGACAGAGGCCAGAAAAACAAAACTTCTAGACTCTTGTCGGATACTTCATTCCGTTCCTCTTCCTTCCATAGCGCAGTGCATGGAAGTGATAGGTTTGATGGTAGCGGCAATGGACATAGTTCCTTTTGCGCGCATTCATCTAAGACCATTACAACTGTGCATGCTCAGTCAGTGGAATGGGGACTATACAGACTTGTCTCCGAGGATACAAGTAAATCAGAGGACCAGAGACTCACTCCGTTGGTGGCTGTCCCTGGACAACCTGTCACAAGGGATGACCTTCCGCAGACCAGAGTGGGTCATTGTCACGACCGACGCCAGTCTGATGGGCTGGGGCGCGGTCTGGGGATCCCTGAAAGCTCAGGGTCTTTGGTCTCGGGAAGAATCTCTTCTACCGATAAATATTCTGGAACTGAGAGCGATATTCAATGCTCTCAAGGCTTGGCCTCAGCTAGCGAGGGCCAAGTTCATACGGTTCCAATCAGACAACATGACGACTGTTGCGTACATCAACCATCAGGGGGGAACAAGGAGTTCCCTGGCGATGGAAGAAGTGACCAAAATCATTCAATGGGCGGAGACTCACTCCTGCCACCTGTCTGCAATCCACATCCCAGGAGTGGAAAATTGGGAAGCGGATTTTCTGAGTCGTCAGACATTGCATCCGGGGGAGTGGGAACTCCATCCGGAAATCTTTGCCCAAATCACTCAACTGTGGGGCATTCCAGACATGGATCTGATGGCCTCTCGTCAGAACTTCAAAGTTCCTTGCTACGGGTCCAGATCCAGGGATCCCAAGGCGACTCTAGTAGATGCACTAGTAGCACCTTGGACCTTCAAACTAGCTTATGTATTCCCGCCGTTTCCTCTCATCCCCAGGCTGGTAGCCAGGATCAATCAGGAGAGGGCGTCGGTGATCTTGATAGCTCCTGCGTGGCCACGCAGGACTTGGTATGCAGATCTGGTGAATATGTCATCGGCTCCACCATGGAAGCTACCTTTGAGACGAGACCTTCTTGTTCAAGGTCCGTTCGAACATCCGAACCTGGTCTCACTCCAGCTGACTGCTTGGAGATTGAACGCTTGATCTTATCGAAGCGAGGGTTCTCAGATTCTGTTATTGATACTCTTGTTCAGGCCAGAAAGCCTGTAACTAGAAAAATTTACCACAAAATTTGGAAAAAATATATCTGTTGGTGTGAATCTAAAGGATTCCCTTGGGACAAGGTTAAGATTCCTAAGATTCTATCCTTCCTTCAAGAAGGATTGGAAAAAGGATTATCTGCAAGTTCCTTGAAGGGACAGATTTCTGCCTTGTCTGTGTTACTTCACAAAAAGCTGGCAGCTGTGCCAGATGTTCAAGCCTTTGTTCAGGCTCTGGTTAGAATCAAGCCTGTTTACAAACCTTTGACTCCTCCTTGGAGTCTCAACTTAGTTCTTTCAGTTCTTCAGGGGGTTCCGTTTGAACCCTTACATTCCGTTGATATTAAGTTATTATCTTGGAAAGTTTTGTTTTTGGTTGCAATTTCTTCTGCTAGAAGAGTTTCAGAATTATCTGCTCTGCAGTGTTCTCCTCCTTATCTGGTGTTCCATGCAGATAAGGTGGTTTTACGTACTAAACCTGGTTTTCTTCCAAAAGTTGTTTCTAACAAAAACATTAACCAGGAGATTATCGTACCTTCTCTGTGTCCGAAACCAGTTTCAAAGAAGGAACGTTTGTTGCACAATTTGGATGTTGTTCGCGCTCTAAAATTCTATTTAGACGCTACAAAGGATTTTAGACAAACATCTTCCTTGTTTGTTGTTTATTCCGGTAAAAGGAGAGGTCAAAAAGCAACTTCTACCTCTCTCTCTTTTTGGATTAAAAGCATCATCAGATTGGCTTACGAGACTGCCGGACGGCAGCCTCCCGAAAGAATCACAGCTCATTCCACTAGGGCTGTGGCTTCCACATGGGCCTTCAAGAACGAGGCTTCTGTTGATCAGATATGTAGAGCAGCGACTTGGTCTTCACTGCACACTTTTACCAAATTTTACAAGTTTGATACTTTTGCTTCTTCTGAGGCTATTTTTGGGAGAAAGGTTTTGCAAGCCGTGGTGCCTTCCATCTAGGTGACCTGATTTGCTCCCTCCCATCATCCGTGTCCTAAAGCTTTGGTATTGGTTCCCACAAGTAAGGATGACGCCGTGGACCGGACACACCTATGTTGGAGAAAACAGAATTTATGTTTACCTGATAAATTACTTTCTCCAACGGTGTGTCCGGTCCACGGCCCGCCCTGGTTTTTTAATCAGGTCTGATAATTTATTTTCTTTAACTACAGTCACCACGGTATCATATGGTTTCTCCTATGCAAATATTCCTCCTTAACGTCGGTCGAATGACTGGGGTAGGCGGAGCCTAGGAGGGATCATGTGACCAGCTTTGCTGGGCTCTTTGCCATTTCCTGTTGGGGAAGAGAATATCCCACAAGTAAGGATGACGCCGTGGACCGGACACACCGTTGGAGAAAGTAATTTATCAGGTAAACATAAATTCTGTTTTTTCATAAAAAAAAAAGGAAGAAAGCAAAACAAGTCATTTTTATACGTAATACAGGAGTTGCAATGCGCATGATATTTCTAGCTATGAATGGAATGAAATCACTGCTTAAAGGGACATTTTGTTGAAAAAAACAATACACTAATCCAATATAGCATAAAAAAGTGTCCTTTGCTAACTGTTATTGGTGACTATATGCATATGCTTCTTCTAATTGGCTCAACGGCCATGTCTTGTTTAGGAGTTAGTGTTGCGGCACCAAGCTGAACTTTAGATCGACTTTAACACCTGCAGTGGGGGTTAAATACAGTTTGAAAGAGGGAAAATAGTGCTAAATTAAACTGCAAAAATTATTTCTGTTTTTCAGTTAGAATTTCTCTTTGATGTAATGAGAAATGTGCAAGGAAGTCAATTGTGCATACAGTGGTTGGCTTGCTAGAAATTCTCACACAAATGTCTATCATTTGAAGAATATAGCTTATCCGCTCAGTATGTTGTTGTCAAACCTTTTTTTATTTATTTATTTTTTAATTTGAGATTTTATGTTTTTATTTAAAAAATAGAAAAAAAAAGTTTTTTTGTAAAAAGCTTACAGTCAAAAATATAAATATAGTCCATTAAAGCAACCAGTTTCAACAAAGAAGGATGTCGAACCTATTGGATTCACTTCTTCTCCTCGAAGCTAGCATTGCTCATAGATGTCATGCTCATGGGGTTGAATTCCAGTCTATTAATTTAATTTATATTTGGCACATCGATTAAGAGTGTACAGTGCATCTAATTTCTCAACTGGTACCTCAACAAAATGTATGTCAGAATATGATTCTATATCTCTAACTGGGCTTGTGTGTGTGTGTGTGTGTGTGTGTATATATATATATATATATATGTGTATATATATGTGTATATATATGTATATATATATGTGTATATATATATATATATATATATGTATATATATATATATATATATGTGTATATATATATATATATATAATTTTTTTTATTTTTGCAAAAGTGTGTCGTGAGCTAAATACATCAGAGGAACATTAAAACAAACAAACTTATAAAATGTTTAATTATGCGTTGTGAAAAACAAAATTTATGCTTACCTGATAAATTTATTTTCTTTCATGATGGTGAGAGTCCACGTGTGTGGGAATATCCCCCTCCTGACCACTAGGAGGAGGCAAAAAACACCCCAACACAACAGAGCTTTAAACCATCCCTCTTCCCATGATCCTCCGTTATATATATATATAGCCTAGAAAATGAGGAAAAAAGAAAAGCGTCAGATAGTGGGGTAAACAAGTACTGCTGCCAGCTGAACAAAAAGAAAGGACTGGTCCCATGAATTCTCCCCATCAGGAAATAATTTATCAGGTAAGCATACCCCCCCACCCCCCAATCAGATGGTGAGAGTCCAAGTCATAATGTGTAGGCATCAATACCTAAGCACTGGAGTCCACAAGACCACTGTGAAATAGGGAGGTGACAAACCGTGAAAGCAAGATGTTACTAATCATGCAGTGCAGCCACAGAAGAAGCATATATATACATCAGTGATAAAACTTCCAATAAGTGTGTAAAGAAGACTAAGTAGCTGCCTTACAAATCTGGTCAATAGAATACATATTACATCAAGGCCCAAAAAGTAGCAATTGCTTGTAGGAGAATGAGCAGTAATACACTCAGAGTTTTTCCTGTAACCAAATAAGTCTTGTGAATTTAAAGATTTAAGCCAAGGTGCTAAAAATAAGTTATAGCTTTCTGACCTTTGCAAAACTCAAAAATTTTAACAAAAAGAGAGTAAGGTCTAAAATCTTCCACATAAAATTTTAGAGCTCTTATAACATATTGTCTAGAAAATGCTGCTTTAGAATTCTTAGGAGCTGGACAAAATCAAGGAACTACATAGACCTGATTGATAGTATCTGTAGAGAGTACCTTAGGAACATTAGCTGATGTTAAGAACAGCCATATCCTGAATAAAAATCAAGAAAAGGAGGTATGATTGATAAAACTGAAATCTCAGAAACCCTTCTAGCTGAAGAAGCAGCTAGAAGAAAAATAACCTTCCTGGATAAAAGGTTAAGGTCTAAACGATGCTTGGGTTTAAAATGAGAAGTTTGAAGAACCTTCAAACTCAAATTGGGGAGTAGAATCTAGACAAATAACTGGTTTAATTCTAATCTGAGCCTAAACAAAGGCCTGAAAGTCAGAAATGTTAGCAATTCTCTTATGAAATAAACCAGAGCCAAAATCTGACCCTTCAACAAACTAGTTGATAAACTTTTATCTAAACCGCACTGAAGGAACTCAAGGAATTCTAAAGTAATTCCAGAGAAAACCTGTGTGAGAACACCCATAATTTTTTTTTTTTTTTAAATAAAGTTATCTATAACCTTGACAGAATTAAGCATTTAATCTTCATGCCATCAAATTCAGTGTATTGATAATTTGATAAAAGAAAGGGCCTAGAGAGAAGATCCTTTCTAGAGGAAGCCTCCAAGGCAGGCACGAGGACATCTGAACAGGATTTACAAACCGAACCCTGCAAGGCCACGCCGGAGCAATCGGAATTGCTGAGGCTTGTTCCTGCTTGATTCTGGCTATCACTCTGGATAGCAACACAATTATTTTTTTAAATCGGGTTCAACGACCCGGTAACCACTGGGGTATCAGACTTGTTCGACAGTTTTGAGACCTGTCCCGGTACTGCGTCAGTTTGTGATTCAAATGAGAGGCCATGAGATTTAACTCTAGCAGATCACATCATCACACAATTAGGTTGAAAACTTCCTGATTTTGGGACCATTCCCCTGGATAAAGAGACTGTTCACTGAGAAAGTCTGCCTTCCAATTCTTCACACCTGGAATGTGGATGGCAGAAATCATGGTATGATAGCATTCAGAGAAGGAGGAATGGTTGCCGCACTCGATAAAATCCAAAAAAGACTTTATTTAATGCAAAAGTTAAAATTTCATGGAGGAAGACAGCCACATCTTATGAGTTTTGCGCCTGTTGCTGGTTCTTACTTGTAGCGTGATTAGCAGCCAAGCCTCTATTTGAACAAGAAGTAGCCAATCACAGAATTTTGAAACAATAATTAAAAAAAAAAAGTGCAATCCTCACAACCGTGTACTGCTGATTTAAAAATGTTTAAAAAATGTCAAAGAAAAGAGGTTACTTCTAACATTGATTGACCGTACATTGAAAGTTCACACTATAAAAATTTTCATTGTTAATAAAGACAAAAAAAAATATATAATGGTTTATAGCAAAGGAAAAATACGACTCATGTAGCTACAGTCATGGCCAAAAATATTGGACCCCTGCATTTCTGTCAGATAATACACCACTTCGCCCAGAAAATTGTTGAAATTACAAATGTTCATGCATTATGTTTATTTCTTTTTGTTTGTATTGGTATGACACAAAAAAGTGGAGAAAAAAAAGCCAAATCTGACACATTCCATGCAAAACTCCAAAAATGGACTGGACAAAATGATTGGTACCTTCTCACAATGGTAAGAAATAATTGCATTCAAAGTTTGTGATGCTCCTGTAATTTGTAATTAAACTCACCTGTATCAATTAACAGGTGCTGACAATGTAGAAATCACACTGGCAACCAGTTAATATGGTGAAGAATACAGTCAGTCTGTGTGCCCCACTGAGCATGGAGAAGAGAGAGAGCAGCAAAGAATTGACTGAGGATTTGAGAACAAAAATTGTGGAAAATCATGTACAATCTCAAGGTTACAAGTCCATCTCCAGAGATCTTAGTGTTCCTGTGTCCACTGTGCGCAACATTGTCAAGAAGTTTACAGCTCATGGCACTGTAGCTAATCTCCCTGGACGAAAGAGAAAAATTGATCAAAGATTGCAACAAAGAACTTTTCGAATAGTTCGAATAGTGGATTAAGAACCTCAATCAACTTCCAGACAAATTCAAGCTCACCTTCAGACACAGGGTACAGATGTGTCAGCTCACCCTATACGTCGCCATCTGAATGAAAAGGGACGCTATGGTAGGAGACCCAGGAGGGACCCCACTGCTGACACAAAAACATAAAAAAGCCAGATTGGAGTTTGCCAAAACTTACCTGAGGAAGCCAAAATCCTTGGGAGAATGTGCTGTGGACAGACGAAACAAAAACATAATTTATGTAAGAATTTACCTGATAAATTAATTTCTTTCATATTGGCAAGAGTCCATGAGCTAGTGACGTATGGGATATACAATCCTACCAGGAGGGGCAAAGTTTCCCAAACCTCAAAATGCCTATAAATACACCCCTCACCACACCCACAATTCAGTTTAACGAATAGCTAAGAAGTGGGGTGATAAAGGAGCAAAAGCATAAACAAAGGAATTGGAATAATTGTGCTTTATACAAAAATATCATAACCACCATAAAAAGGGTGGGCCTCATGGACTCTTGCCAATATGAAAGAAATTAATTTATCAGGTAAATTCTTACATAAATTGTTTTCTTTCATGTAATTGGCAAGAGTCCATGAGCTAGTGACGTATGGGATAGCAATACCCAAGCTGTGGAACTCCACGCAAGAGTCACTAGAGAGGGAGGGATAAAAAATAAAGACAGCCAATTCTGCTGAAAAAATTAATCCACAACCCAAATCATAAGTTTTAATCTTATAAAGGAAAAGAAAAAAACTGAAATTATAAGCAGAAGAATCAAACTGAAACGGCTGCCTGAAGAACTTTTGTACCAAAAACTGCTTCTGAAGAAGAAAAAACATCAAAATGGTAGAACTTAGTAAATGTATGCAAAGAAGACCAAGTTGCTGCTTTGCAAATCTGATCAACTGAAGCTTCATTCTTTAAAGCCCAGGAAGTGGAAACTGACCTAGTAGAATGAGCTGTAATCCTCTGAGGTGGGAATTTACCCGACTCCAAATAAGCGTGATAAATCAAAAGCTTTAACCAAGATGCCAAAGAAATGGCAGAAGCCTTCTGACCTTTCCTAGAACCAGAAAAGATAACAAATAGACTAGAAGTCTTCCTGAAATCTTTAGTAGCATCAACATAATATTTCAAAGCTCTCACCACATCCAAAGAATGTAAAGATCTTTCCAAAGAATTCTTAGGATGGGGACACAAAGAAGAGACAACAATTTCCCTACTAATGTTATTGGAATTCACAACTTTAGGTAAGAATTTAAATGAAGTCCGCAAAACTGCCTTATCCTGATGAAAAATCAGAAAAGGGGAGACATAAGAAAGAGCAGATAATTCAGAAACTCTTCTAGCAGAAGAGATGGCCAAAAGAAACAACACTTTCCAAGAAAGCAATTTAATGTCCAAAGAAAGCATAGGCTCAAACGGAGGAGCCTGTAAAGCATTCAAAACCAAATTAAGACTCCAAGAAGGAGAGATTGACTTAATGACAGGCTTGATACGAACCAAAGCCTGTACAAAACAATGAATATCAGGGAGTTTAGCAATCTTTCTGTGGAAAGAAAGAGATAGCAATGTCGATTTAGAAGTCATATGAGCATTCCAAGATTTAAACCATAAAGCTCTTCTAGCTAAAATAGCTAAAGACATATATCTAACATCAATTCTGATTATATAAAAAATGGCATCACAAATGAAATTATTAGCATGTTGAATTAATTTAACAATGCTATACACATTATGATCTGATACTTGTTGCGCTAAAGTTTCCAACCAAAAAGTTGAAGCAGCTGCAACATCAGCCAAATAAATAGCAAGCCTAAGAAGATGGCCTGAACATAAATAAGCTTTCCTTAGATAAGATTCAAGCTTCCTATCTAAAGGATCCTTCAAAGAAGTACTATCTTCCGTTGGAATAGTTGTACGTTTAGCAAGAGTAGAGATGGCCCCATCAACTTTGGGGATCTTTTCCCAAAACTCCAATCTATCAGTAGGCAAAGGATACCATTTTTTAAACCTTGAAGAAGGAGTAAAAGAAGAATCCAATTCATTCCATTCCTTAGAAATCATATCTGAAATAGCATCAGGAACTGGAAAAACCTCTGGAATAACTACATGAGGTTTATAAACCGAATTTAAACGTTTACTAGTTTTAGAATCAAGAGGACTAGTCTCCTCCATATCTAATGCAATCAACACTTCTTTTAATAAAGAACAAATATACTCCATTTTAAATAAATAAGAGGATTTGTCAGTGTCAATATCTGAGGCAGGATCCTCTGAAATCAGACAGATCCTCATCAGAGATAGATAAATCAGTATGTTGTCGGTCATTAGAAAATTCATCAACTCTATGAGAAGTTTTAAAAGACCTTTTACGTTTATTAGAAGGCGGAATGGCAGTCAAAGCCTTCTGAATGGAATCCGAAATAAATTCTCTTAAATTTACAGGAATATCCTGAGCATTAGATGTTGATGGACCAGCAACATGTAATGAACTACTACTGATGGAAACATTCTCTGCATGTTAAAGTTTATCATGACAACTATTACAAACCACAGCTGGAGGAACAGTTACCACAAGTTTACAACAAATGCACTTAGCTTTGGTAGAACCGATATCAGGCAGCAGGATTCCAGTAGTAGATTCTGAGACAGGATCAGATTGAGACATCTTGCAGTATGTAAAAGAAAAAACAACATATAAAGCAAAATTATCAATTTCCTTATATGACAGTTTCAGGAATGGGAAAAAATGCAAACAAAATAAGCCTCTGACATAGAAAAAAAAGACCAGAGGCAAAAGGAATGAGGTCTTAAATAAAGAAAAAATGTTTGCCGCCAAGTATGACGCAACAAACTGAAAAACATTTTTTGGCGCCAAAAACGTTCGGAATGAAACTCGAGCGTCATAGATGACGCAACCTCGTGAAAAGACTGCGCCAACTAAGACGGCAGAAATGACGAATTTGCGTCAACAAACGTAATTTTTCGTGCCAAAAAAGTCCTGCGCCAAGAATGACACAATAAATTATAGCATTTTGCGCTCTCGCAAGCCTAATACAGCCCGCAATTAGAGTCAAATTGAAAACCTCAGGTAAGAATTTTTTTTTATATTAAAAGCATTTCCCAGATATGAAACTGACAGTCTGCAAAAAGGAAATATACTGATAAACCTGAATCATGGCAAATATAAGTACAAACATATATTTAGAACTTTATATATAAAGTGCCAAACCATAGCTGAGAGTGTCTTAAGTAAATGAAACATACTTACCAAAAGACACCCATCCACATATAGCAGATAGCCAAACCAGTACTGAAACGAGAATCAATAGAGGTAATGGTATATAAGAGTATATCGTCGATCTGAAAAGGGAGGTAGGAGATGAATCTCTACGTCCGATAACAGAGAACCTATGAAATAGATCCCCATTAGGAAGACCATCCATTGTATTCAATAGGTGATACTCCTTTCACATCCCTCTGACATTCACTGTACTCTGAGAGGAACCGGGCTTCAACATGCTGAGAAGCGCATATCAACGTAGAAATCTAGCACAAACTTGCTTCACCACCTCCATAGGAGGCAAAGTTTGTAAAACTGAATTGTGGGTGTGGTGAGGGGTGTATTTATAGGCATTTTGAGGTTTGGGAAACTTTGCCCCTCCTGGTAGGATTGTATATCCCATACGTCATTAGCTCATGGACTCTTGCCAATTACATGAAAGAAATTACAGCTTTTTGGTAGGGATAGACCATTATCGTTTTTTTCAGGGCCAATACTGATTATTGATTGACTTTTAGGCCGATTACAGGGGCGTTATTCTGTAATTTAAAGTTTTGAAAAATCAACACAATTTCTGCAAATCTGGTATAAACTGAAAATGCTTATTAAAATTTTAAATATTAAAAGTAAACAACTGGGAAAAATAAAGTGCTTGAAAACTAACTTATTAAATGGCTTCCCCAAACATAGAAAAATGGCATAAATCCCTTTTTTAAATCTGCACACTGATATAAAATTAAATTTAAAGGGACACTGAACCCAAAATTTTTCTTTTGTGATTCAGATAGAGCATGCAATTTTAAGCAACTTTCTAATTTACTCCTATTATCAATTTTTCTTCTTTCACTTGCTATCTTTATTTGAAAAAGAAGGCATCTAAGCTTCTTTTTTTGTTCAAAACTCTAGACAGCACTTTTTTATTGGTGGATGAATTTATCCACCAATCAGCAAGAATAACCCAGGTTATTCACCAAAAATGGGCTGACATCTAAACTTACATTCTTGTATTTCAAATAAAGATAGCAAGAGAATGAAGAAAATTTGATAATAGGAGTAAATTAGAAAGTTGCTTAAAATTGCATGCTCTGTCTGAATCAGGAAAAACATTTTTTGGGTTTAGTGTCCCTTTAAGTCACTACGGCAAAGCTAAACACTACACAATTTCTTTAATACTCCCTGTTCAATAGAAAAACAGTGCAGAAAGCCTAACATTTCAGCATGTTCTCCTGTTAAACAGTGTCTTTTTTTCCAATGTGTTGCTGCCACTTCACTAAAAACTTGGTCTAACTCACTTGGTACACATTCCAGATAAGGGTTAAAAGTAAATATATATATATATATATATATATATATAAAAAGCAAATTGTGGTCACCAAGCACTCACGTTATACATATAATGCCTAGGTGCAGTGCATAGAAATAATATAAACAAAAGCAGAGACCGCACTCATAGGTCTTATATTTCACCACTAATGTGGACTTTATTCAATCTGTAACGTTTCAGGGTTTCCCCCTTTATCAAACATGTTTGATAAAGGGGGAAACCCCCGAAACGTTACAGATTGAATAAAGTCCACATTAGTGGTGAAATATAAGACCTATGAGTGCGGTCTCTGCTTTTGTTTATATATATATATATATATATATATATATATATATATATATATATATATATATATATATATATATATATATATACACACACACACACATACTGCCACTTGACAGGGAAAGAAAGGACATGCTGGAATATCAGTGCTAGATTTACTTATTTGCTTTAATTTTTAATATGCTTATATATTTACCAGATTGCAATTACCTTCCCTGGTACTGATGAGTGGACCATAAGTTTCTTTATTATGTCGCTTATGGACAGTTTTATACTGTACATGTGTAACAGCGCCACCTAATGGTCAGTGCATTGCTAGAGAATATTAATACTAGTCTCCTATACTGCATAGCTTTCTACTCAAGGTTTGTTGTTGTGGACATTTAATTGATGTGCCTGAACTATCATTTATTTTTATGTTTTTTTTCTATGCCCATGAAAGGTGAAAATAAAATATTTAAATTAAAAAATCGTCAAATATAGCAGCTTTAGCGAAATGTTTTGCAAATGTGTAAAATTTTCAGAATTATACAAATAATGTTCTATTTGTGACAGCAATTAGCAAACAGATTGATTTTATGTTTTGCTGACCCCTATGAGCAAATCAAAAGTAATTTAGCTCTATGTACTTCAGGGAAACTATGTAGCTTTAAGTGCCCTTAAAGATCAAATTTTCCATTTCACAAGTCATATGTTTGTTTATGCAAGTCCATCTACAGGCTGCCATTGGGGGTATGGTATTTGGTAACTGAGCTCCCAGGAACACCTGGGCTTGGATTCTGTTATCAGTGCTATTATTAGATGCTATGCTATGTCCATCTTATATGTGCTATAGATGATTTGTGTCACTTAAAACTACATAGTTTTCCTGAAGTACACAGAGCTAAATTTCTTTAGATTTGCTCCATATCTGTAATATCAGTAAGTTTCTGGCCGATACCGATTATTTCAGAAATGCCAAATATCGGCCGCTCTGATATATAGGTCTATCCCTACTTTTTGGTAAAGCCCATCATTCTACTCTTTTCAGAAAACAAATTGAGGCTTTTAAAGAAAATAATACAGTCCCTACTGTTAAACATGGTGTAGGTTGACTGATGTTTTGGGGTTGCGTTGCTGCTTTAGGCACTGGATGTCTTGACTGTGTGCATGGCATTATGAAATCGGAAGACTACCAAAGAATTCTGTGGTGCAATGTAGGAACCAGTGTCTGAAAGTTGAGTCTCCATCAGAGGTTATGGGTCTTACAACCGGACAATGATCCAAAGCACACGTCAAAAAGCACCCAGAAATGGTTTAAGACAAAGCGCTGGAGAGTACTGAACTGGCCAGCAATGAGCCCAGATCTCAATCCCAAAGAGCACCTGTGGAGAGATCTCAAAACATCAGTTGGAAAAAAGAACCCTTTTAATCTGAGAGACCTGGAGCAGTTGGGGAAAGAAGAGTGGTATAAAATTCCAATAGATATGTATAAGAAACTCATTGATGGTTACAGGAAACAATTGATTTCAGTTATTTTTTTTCACCAAGCGGTATGCTACCAAATATTAAATTGAGGGTGCCAATAATTTTGTCCAATCCATTTTTGGAGTTTTGGGTGGAATGTGTTACATGTGGCTTTTTTTTTGCTCTCCACTTTTTTGTGTCAAATTAATACAAACTAAAGAAATAAACATGAGAATGCCTAAAAAAATGCAATTGCAACAATTTTCTGGGAAAAGTGGTGCATTATCTGACAGAAATGCAGGGGTGGCAATATTTTCATGCCAAAAGGGATTCTTGTTTGTAGTTTGAAAATTCAATATGATGCTTTGCTTGAAAGTATTTTATACTTATCACCTCCCATAGGTGATAGTATTGCTCTATCAATAACACGATCTTTGATATTGTGTATGTTGGTGAAATGAAAGTTATTGAAATGATGTGCTACTGCTGAGTCCTTACTATAATGTTTTATATCACATAAATGTTCACCAACCCTAGTTCTGAGGGTCCTGGTCGTTTGTCCTATATATTGCATCTAGCAAAAAACACACTCTTGCAAGTATATCACAAAGTCAGTGCTACAGTTTGTGTAACATTTAATAGAACACGTATCACCTTTAACATAGCTAGAAAAATCTGTCTCTCTTCAAAACACTGCAGGTATTACATGCCATAGCCTAACACCTAAAGTTACCATTTACAGATCACCAAGAAGATTCATTCTCCCTACTGTTATTTACCACACTAGGAGAAAGTGGTAGATAAAGTTAAAGGTTTCTTGGCTATAAATTTACACTTTTTAAAGTTTATATTTTAGAGTCTCATCTCCACTCAGTATACTCAAATTTGTTCTCAGAATTTTACACACATCATCAAATTGTGTAGTATACACAGTGGAGAAAATAATGCCTTCTCTAAACTGTTTCTAGCGTGATGAACTAGCAGCCAGCAGTAACACGGAGCAGCAGAAGCTTTCAACAGTTCGTTCTCCCCTTTATCCATTATCAACCTGCACTAATACCGAGGAACCGGAGGGTGTTCCCGGCGTTCTGTGGTCTGTTTTTCCCCAGCTGAGCGTGCAGAGCCCCGGAGGTATCGAGAGGAAGGTGTGTTACCACTTTGGGTTCCTGATTGGCTGCTGGTAGTGTGTTCCTGATCGGTGATTGGGTATTGCCTATGTTGGTCTTCCGGGCGACGCTGAAGTCCCGGTCTGCTTGTTAAGGCACAAATCAGTGCCGCTCTGCTTGTGAGTACTATTCTCAATTACCTTGCTCAATGTTTGGTTTGTAGCGATATTATTCTATTGGCGCCTTCTTCTTCCTGCTACAGATACTATTCGCCTCATCTTTCATCGGAAGAGCTGCCTTGCATCTAGACTTCGGAATCCATTGACTACCATCACTGTTTGTTTCCCGAGCGCACCTCCATAGGAGGATTGTTACTCTGAATTGGTCACCTCACATAGGCTTTGTTGTAAAAACTGAGGATCAATAATAATGATTAATAAGTATTTTTATTAGCTCTGGGGCCTGAGCTTCAAACATCTATTCTGAGTTAGTGTTTCTCTTAATACATATCATCTGGCTTGTTGGAATAGATCTGACCAGTTGTCAGGGGTGGCACGAGGCTGCATGTTGTATAGTATTAACGGCCAATGGCTTCCTAATAGGTCAATGAAACACCTAAATAAGATGGTCTTATCAGCAAAAGGGTTGTTATCACTGAATAAAACTTCTAGCTCCCAACAACCCACAAAAAGATTAGGATGCAAATTTTGCACCCATGACACTACCACAACACTGCAAAAAAATGCAACCTAAAATAATTGTGGGTTAGTTGGAGCTCTTTGATATCACAAATATAGTTTTTGACCTCGTCTGAATAAGCAGTACCCCTATCAAAAAGTACATAATAGCTTTAAGACCTAAATAATGCGGACAGATAGTCACAGAATCAATTACAAATCCTAGAAAAGATACGCTATGCAGGGCTGAAATTACCATCTTAGTGTAAGATACAGCCATATTAAAAGAAGGAGCCTGAACCTAAATTTGAAAGCTCAGAAAGGGAGGGCTACGAACTGATAATGTCTGTCTAGAAACCCAATTCTCAGGAACTTGATATGATCCTGGTAAATAGGGATATACAAATAAGCATCTTTCTCTTATAAGATGTATCGAGTCCACGGATTCATCCATACGTATGGGATATTCTCCTTCCCTACAGGAAGTGGCAGAGAGAGCACCCACAGCAGAGCTGTCCATATAGCTCCTCCCTTAGCTCCACCCCCAGTCATTCTCTCTGCCTGCTTAACTGCTAGGAAGGGTAAAGGTAGTGTGGTGATCTGCCCAGTTCCAAGAGCGGAACAAGGGCTAGGTTTTTACTCCAACCTGTTTGTGGTTCCCAAAAAAGAGGGAACTTTCAGACCGATCTTGGATCTCAAAATTCTAAACAAATTCCTCAGAGTACCATCTTTCAAGATGGAGACTATTCAGACTATTCTTCCTCTGATCCAGGAGGGTCAATATATGACTACCGTGGATTTAAAGGATGTATATCTACACATCCCTATTCACAGAGATCATCATCAATTCCTCAGATTCGCCTTTCTGGACAGGCATTACCAGTTTGTGGCCCTTCCTTTCGGGTTGGCCACGGCTCCCAGAATTTTCACAAAGGTGCTAGGGTCCCTTTTGGCGGTTCTAAAACCGCGGGGTATAGCAGTGGCGCCTTATCTAGACGACATCTTAATTCAGGCGTCGACTTTCCAGCTAGCCAAGTCTCACACGGACATCGTGTTGGCTTTTCTGAGATCTCACGGATGGAAGGTGAACATAAAAAAAGAGTTCTCTCGTCCCTCTCACAAGAGTTTCCTTCCTAGGGACTCTGATAGACTCGGTAGAAATGAAAATATTTCTGACGGAGGTCAGAAAATCAAAACTTTTAATCACTTGCCGAGCTCTTCATTCCATTCCTCGGCCATCAGTGGCTCAGTGTATGGAGGTAATCGGACTCATGGTAGCGGCAATG
The DNA here is from genome assembly GCF_027579735.1 of Bombina bombina. Classification (NCBI taxonomy): domain Eukaryota; kingdom Metazoa; phylum Chordata; class Amphibia; order Anura; family Bombinatoridae; genus Bombina; species Bombina bombina. The sequence goes on along the minus strand of NC_069510.1, from coordinate 109,624,042 downwards.
GACATAGTTCCTTATGCCCGCCTACACCTCAGACCACTGCAACTATGCATGCTCAAACAGTGGAATGGGGATTATGCAGATTTATCTCCTCAACTGCATCTGGACCAAGAGACCAGAGATTCTCTTCTCTGGTGGTTGTCTTAGGACCACCTGTCTCAGGGAATGTGTTTCCGCAGGCCAGAGTGGCTCATAGTAACGACAGATGCCAGCCTGCTAGGCTGGGGTGCAGTCTGGAAATCCCTGAAAGCACAGGGCTTATGGTCTCGGGAGGAATCTCTCCTCCTGATAAACATTCTAGAACTGAGAGCAATATTCAATGCGCTTCAGGCATGGCCTCAGCTAGCTGCGGCTAAATTCATCAGATTTCAGTCGGACAACATCACGACTGTAGCCTATATCAATCATCAAGGAGGAACACAGAGTTCTCTAGCGATGATGGAGGTAACCAAAATAATCCGATGGGCGGAGGATCACTCTTGCCATCTCTCAGCAATCCATATCCCAGGGGTAGAGAACTGGGAGGCGGATTTCCTAAGTCGTCAGACTTTTCATCCGGGGGAGTGGGAGCTCCATCCGGAGGTATTTGCCCAGCTGACTCAGCTATGGGGCACACCAGAATTGGATCTGATGGCGTCCCGACAGAATGCCAAACTTCCTTGTTACGGGTCCAGGTCCCGGGATCCCCAGGCGGTACTGATAGATGCTCTAGCAGTGCCCTGGTCCTTCAATCTGGCTTATGTATTTCCACCGTTTCCTCTCCTCCCACGTCTGGTTGCCAGAATCAAGCAGGAGAGAGCTTCGGTGATTCTGATAGCGCCTGCGTGACCACGCAGGACTTGGTATGCAGACCTGGTGGACATGTCATCTGTTCCACCGTGGACTCTGCCAATGAGGCAGGACCTTCTAATCCAAGGTCCATTCAAGCATCCAAATCTAACTTCTCTGCGTCTGACTGCTTGGAGATTGAACGCCTGATTCTATCAAAGCGTGGTTTCTCTGAGTCGGTCATTGATACCCTGATTCAGGCTAGAAAGCCTGTCACCAGGAAAATCTATCATAAGATTTGGCGCAGATATCTTTTTTGGTGTGAATCCAAAGGTTACATTAGGATTACTAGAATTTTGTCCTTTCTCCAAGAAGGATTGAAGAAGGGATTATCAGTTAGTTCCTTAAAAGGACAAATATCTGCTTTGTCTATTCTTTTACACAAACGTCTGGCAGATGTCCCAGACGTTCAAGCGTTTAGTCAGGCCTTGGTCAGGATCAAGCCTGTATTTAAACCTGTTGCTCCACCATGGAGCCTAAATTTGGTTCTTAATGTTCTTCAAGGGGTTCCGTTTGAACCTATGCATTCCATAGATATTAAGCTTCTATCTGGGAAAGTTTTGTTTTTAGTAGCTATCTCTTCGGCTCGAAGAGTTTCTGAGTTATCTGCTTTACAGTTTGACTCACCTTACCTAGTTTTCCATGCAGATAAGGTGGTTTTGCGTACCAAACCTGGGTTTCTTCCTAAGGTTGTTTCTAATAGGAATATCAATCAGGAGATTGTTGTTCCTTCTCTGTGTCCTAATCCTTCATCAAAGAAGGAACGTCTGTTGCACAATCTTGATGTGGTTCGTGCTTTAAAGTTCTACTTACAAGCAACTAAAGATTTCCGTCAAACATCTTCATTGTTTGTTGTTTATTCTGGTAAACGGAGAGGTCAAAAGGCTACGGCTACCTCTCTTTCCTTTCGGCTGAAAAGCTTCATCCGTTTGGCTTATGAGACTGCTGGCCAGCAGCCTCCTGAAAGAATTACTGCTCATTCTACTAGAGCAGTGGCTTCCACATGGGCTTTTAAAAATGAGGCTTCTGTTGAACAGATTTGTAAGGCGGCGACTTGGTCTTCGCTTCATACTTTTTCCAAATTTTCCAAATTTGATACTTTTGCTTCTTCGGAGGCTATTTTTGGGAGAAAGGTTCTACAAGCAGTGGTGCCTTCCGTTTAAGGTACCTGTCTTGTCCCTCCCTTCATCCGTGTCCTAAAGCTTTGGTATTGGTATCCCATAAGTATGGATGAATCCGTGGACTCGATACATCTTACAAGAGAAAACAGAATTTATGCTTACCTGATAAATTTCTTTCTCTTGTGATGTATCGAGTCCACGGCCCGCCCTGTCTATTTAAGACAGGTAGTATATTTTTATTTAAAAAACTTCAGTCACCACTGCACCCTATAGTTTCTCCTTTTTCTTCCTAGCCTTCGGTCGAATGACTGGGGGGTGGAGCTAAGGGAGGAGCTATATGGACAGCTCTTCTGTGGGTGCTCTCTCTCTGCCACTTCCTGTAGGGAAGGAGAATATCCCATAAGTATGGATGAATCCGTGGACTCGATACATCACAAGAGAAAGAAATTTATCAGGTAAGCATAAATTCTGTTTTTAAGTCTATGGTAGGCAAACTGACCATCCTGCACTAAAATATATAGAGTGTGAGCTGTCTCCATCTTGAAAGCAGAAACTTTTCAGGAATTTGTTCAAAACAGGCTGAAATGTACCCTCTTTCTTTGTTACTATAAAGAGATGTGACTAAAATCCCTGGTTTCATTCTGGAATTGCAACTGGAGCAATCACTGCCATTAATTTCAAATCTCTAACATATACCAAAAAATGTGATCTCAAGGCACTTGAGACCGAATCTTCCCCATGGAGGCCTTGAATGAAAGCTCATTCGATACCCCAGGGAAATTATTTGCAAAACCCAGAGATCCTGAACAGATTTCTCCCAAGCTTCCCGAAATAAACTGTCTGACCCCCACCAGATACGGGTCTGATATGTGGGCTGCATCTTCATGCATTCTTGGTTGCTGGGGTAGACTTTGTGGACTGTTTGTTTTTAGACCAAGAAGAGTTGGACTTCCAAGATGATTTGGAGTAGCCAGAACTCTGGGAGGAGTAGAAGTCTTTCTAAGCCCAAGGGGCTGAATTATCAAGCTCCGAATGGAGCTTGATACCCCGGAAACAGTAGTTATATAGCAGCGGTCTAAAGACCGCTGCTCCATAACTTGTCCGCTGCCTCTGAGGCTGCAGTCTTCAATCTGCCTGATCCTATACGATCGGGCTGATTGACACCCCCTGCTAGCGGCCGATTGGCTGCAAATCTGCAGGGGGCGGCATTGCACAAGCAGTTCACCATTACTGCTTGTGCAATGATAAATGCCAACAGCGTATGCTATCGCCATTTATCGATGTGCGGTGGACATGATACGCTACATCGTATCATGTCCGTCCACACTTTAGTAAATCGGCCCCTTAGATTGTTGAATGATACAAAAGAGCCCTGTAAATCTAAGCTTACCCTTAGATCTCTTATCCTGGGGCAGAAAAACTCCCTTACCCTCGGTGACTGTGGCAATAATAGCATGCAGCCCAGGCTCAGACAGAGCTTTACCCTGACAAAGCAGAGAAAGCAGTCTTAAGCTACAAAGCTCATCTACCTAAAGTGGCATTCTGCAAATCATTTCCACTGCTGCAACACAAATAAAGGAATTTGCTTTTCTTAACGTGATCCTAAATCTCATCCAAAGTGGTTTTCCCATAAATAAGTTCTGAAAGATTATCACAGCAAACAGCAGTGGCAGCAGCGAGGTAGGCATCACTGACTTCAGGTCTGAAAATTAAACCTTCAAGCTGAAAGGATTGCCAGTGAAAACCTTCAAGTTATCTATCTAAGGAATCCTTAAAGGGACAGTCTTCACCAGAATTTGTATTGTTTAAAAAGATAGATAATCCCTTTATTACCCATTTCCCAGTTTTGCATAGCCAACACATTTATACTAATATATGTTTTACCTCTGTGATTACCTTGTATCTAAGCCTCTGCAGACTGCCCCCTTATCTCTGTGATTTTGACAGACAAGCAGTTTAGCCAATCAGTGCAAACTCCTAAATAACTCCACAAGAGTAAGCACAATGTTATCTATATGACACACATGAACTAGTACTGTCTGACTGTGAACATTTTTCAAAATGCTCTGAGCTAAGAGGCGGTTTTTAACGGTGTAGAAATCAGTTTGAGCCTACCTAGGTTTAGCGTTTCAAAAATACCATCAAGGGAACAAAGCAAATTTAATGATAAAAGTCAATTGGAAAGTTGTTTAAAATTGCATGCCCTATCTGAATAATGAATGTTTAATTCTGACTAGACTGTCCCTTTAAATGAGGAACTATCCTCCAAATGAATAGTGGTATGCCTGGCCAGAGTAGAAATAGCTGTATCTTACTTTGGAACAGTTTCCCAAATTTCTGTATTAATAGAACTGAGAGGAAACCTAGATTTAAATTTAAATACCTGGCTTCTGGCATGGTAAGAGGAAAACTGATTGGGAGCTTACTTAACAAAATGTTAATCATCTTAACAGGTTGCTTGACTGTAGCAGGACAATCCTCCATCTCTAACACAATCAAAACTTCCTGCAATAAAGCATGAAAATGCTCAAGCCTGAAAATAAAGGACACTTCCTTCCCCACGGCATCAGGGTCCTGAGACTCAGAAAGATTAACCTTAGAATAAGAATTCTCCAAGTCAGACATCCCTATTATTAATGGGCAAGTTAGAGTGGCTGCTCCTAAGGGAAGGCCCTGGTGAGCTAAAGGCCAAAGAAGGACCACCTTCAAATCTTTACAAATGTCTATGCTTAACAGCTGGAGGCAAGCAAGCTAAAACCTCACTTATAGTAGAATAAATGTAATCCTTACGTTTTGGAGAAAGTTCAGATGAACACTCCTGGAAGCAACTTTGAGAGAGTAAAAACGCTTGCGCACTCTGAAGCGCATAAAAACCCTCTTTAGGGTTAGAACCTGAGAATCCTTACAAAGCAAATACAAACTGGAAGTGGTTAAAGTATCAGAGGGGTCTCCCTTCTAGACGATCAGCTGACGATCAGCTGCACCAGTTTGCTCTATAGTACCAGTAAGGAAATAGCTTACGTATCAGAGATAGACTGAAGCAAATAAGCAGTATAAGCACACAAATAGTTAACTCCTAAGGGAAGAAAAGTTAACCATCAAGAGGGAAACTAACAATAATCATAAGGTATTGCCAAATAAGTACCCAAAAACTGCAAAAACAGTTAAAGGCGTACATCACAAATAACAGCACATAAAGGGTTAAATAAAATGTTCTTTCCAATGGCATGGAGAGTCCACGATTCCATTCATTACTGTTGGGAATTCAACACCTGGCCACCAGGAGGAGGCAAAGACAACCCAGCAAAAGCTTAAGTATCCCTCCCACTTCACATACTCACCCAGTCATTCTTTGCCTCTGTAACTCAGAGGTGGCGAAGATGGTGCTCTGAAGTTAATGCTGTGTCCATGTAAACCTCTTAGTAAGAGTATTGGTAGCTGTTAGCTGCTGGATGTCGCAGGGAACTTCTTTGTCCTACTTCCAGCAATCTGTGCTAACACCCCCACCTGGCAACCAGTGTTAGCTTACACTGCTTTCCTTTCTACCTCAGGTCCCTGTCAGAAGTTGGATGAAGCTGTCAGACCTGGAAGTGCTGTGTCTGCTCCACAGCAGGACCCTGGAGGGTAAGTCATTTTTTTTTTATATCCCTTTCCCTATGGGGGTATGTTTATTACTATCAATTCAGGGAAAGGAGGACTTTAATAGGTGACCTGCTGGTACCTCTTTGTCCTTATAGAGTGGTGTGGGGATGTTTGGAATATCCTCTGTTCAGGATATCTCTAACTTAGAGCAGCCTGGAGTCCATACTTCTAGCTGGGCCGTATGAGAGCAGTAGGTCCATCTGGCTTTTCCTCAGAGGGCTCCGGACCCTAGGAGGACCCTGTGCACACAACTCTCATTTGACCTCAGTGGGGTTTATTGTTTGGATAAGTCCCTTACTACCCAGTTTATGGGCTTGTAAGATTACATTTTATACTTGATTGGACCTTGTGGTTCATTATATCTGGTGTGGCTCTGATTGCTCAGCCGCCTTAGTACAGGGTTTTTTTTTTTACACAGGAAATGTTACAATAATCTCCTGATATGCCGCTAACTATGCTTGCTATGATCCCTTTTGTTTAGAGTTGTACAGACTCTTTTACGCGCTACATGCGTTATTAAGACTCTGCTTTATGGCGACAATGAATTCCCACCACAGACATTTTGGCGTGCATATTGAGAGCTCCGATTTTGAGCAATAGAGAATCTCACATAAGATATAAAGTAGTGCAGTCAAGCTCCTGTCTCTTATCTTCCTGACTATCGCCGCACGCTGTTCAGGCATCTGTTTTTCACGCATTTAGTTCAGGTGTCGGTAGGCGGTTTAGCCTTGCTGCCAGAGACTTTCCTGTTTTGTCTCTTATCTTCCTGACTATCGCCGCACGCTGTTCAGGCATCGGTTTTTCACGCATTTAGTTCAGGTGTCGGTAGGCAGTTTAACCTTGCTGCCAGAGACTTTCCTGTTTTGTCGCCGCCATCTCAGGCGACTATCGGAACTTTGCTGCGTTTCTGGTAAGAGCGGGAACTGAGGTTTAGATGCAGAGGTAGGACCTCCTCAGACTGCGTTTTGCCAATTGTCAGTGATCTGTTTGGGAATAATATGTGTTTTTTCACGGTTCAATATGCCCTGCTCATTCCCTCTTATGATATATCTGTCCTACCCGATTTTTCTGTGAGTTGTACAGATTTATTTCTAATCTACTCTTACCTAGGAGCTACTGCCTGGATTTATGGGGGTCTATTTTTAGACTTATTATAGACTATATCCTTTTATTTAGGGGACTTGTGTCTGTCTATTTGGCATCATTCTACCAATTTTATGTACACATGGTTAAAATATTTATTTCTGGTTTAAGAAATATTGTTCTGCTGGATTCTGCTCAGAAATAATGTTTTTACTTCTCAGAAGTCAGCTGTTTGTTCACCACTTGTGATCAGTGGGACATAGCTAGTCTCTTTAGTTCATAGCATATTTGGTTTCAATCCCTGCCAACGCTTTATATCATGATCATCTCAACTAGCGTTGACATTATATGGGGGTGGCGACCTCACCTATGGGCAGAGTGAGCTAATAGAATGTTTTTCCCTGTTCTCCTGTTTTTTTAGGAGTTTGCTATCATCTGGTGGTTGTTTTGAAATATGACACAGTGTACATGTTTCAGTGAATCTAAAAGAAAATTGTTGTTGTCAGGGTCGGTCAACCATTATGACTTCATTGTCCTCAATTTTGTAAGCATCCTTCCCAGTGTCTTTTTGTTTGGATTTTACCTAGGGTGGTTTAGTTCCATTAGGGTATTTCCAGTGTTTACACATTTTTTATTTATACAGGCAACATGTCCATGCCTAGTCTTTTGTGTCATACCAGGCTTTGTGCTTATATAGGCTCTCCTCATATCTGAGGATTTATAGACCTACCAGGATTGATGCATGCTTCTTTGATGATGAGACAGCATTTCATAGGCCGTTTCCTTTGCTTCCCAGAGTTCTGTATTCTTATAGTTTTTCCTCTGGTTTTTTTTTTTATCCATTCATATTGTTCATAGACAAAGTGCCCAATAAGGTATGTGGAGTATTAGACTTTACCATGACTGTCTTTTTCTCCTATTTTAGGGAAATGTACATCTCTGGTGTTTTTAGTTGGGTTGTTGTGGCTTAGTGCTTTGGTCAAATGCTTCGATAACCAAAAGTTGCGAGTTCGATCTCAGCTACTGCTTCAAAATTCTTATAGCATTATAATGTTTTGTTCCGCAAACTCATATACAATGTGTGTTTTTATTCTCTAACATGAGATCCTGTTTATCTCTTATTTAGAGAGTATTTTATCTGAAATCTTTTCTTGCATTCCAGTGGGTTCTCTCCGGTCCCTCTCTCTAAATGGGGCCTAGGATTTTGTTCAAACCTTTTTGTGGTTCCCAAGAAAAAGGTTGTTTTTCTGGACAAACATTTTCTTTCTGTAGCCCTGCCATTTGGTTTGGCCACAGCTACAAGGATCTTTACAAAAGAGTTAGGAGTTCTACTAGCAGTAGCCAGAATGTGAGAAATTGCAGCTTCCCTTTACCTAGACGATATCTTGATTCGGGTTACATTTTTTCCTTTGGCAAGATCTCACACGGACAATGTAGCCTAGCGGTTAGCTTTGTGGCTTTGCAACTCAAAGGCGGTTAGTTTAAATCCAGCTGCCGGTGTTGAGCTGCAACTCTGTCTTGTCTCTTCTTCGAGACCACGGGTGGAATATAAACCTAGGCAAGAGTTCCCTGGTTCTTTACACCAGGGTGTGTTTTTCTAGGTCATTAATAGATTCGATATACATGAAGATTTTCCTGACCTAAGGCGAATCAAGCTCTTCTTGGCTTGTATTGTGCTTCAATCTTCTGCATGCCACTCAGCGGGACTATGCATGGAAGTAGTGGGTCTCATTGTAGCTGCCATGGAGATTATTCCTTTTGCTCTTTTTCGTCAGCTGTGATTTTTATGACATTTTCCTACAGATTGCCCTGGTCTACCATATTAGAGAATCTTTCTCCTGGTGGTTTTTTTAGTATAATTTATTTAGAGGCATGTGCCTTTTGAGACCATTGTGGGAGATTGTGTCTACAGACGTCACCCTTCCGGCCTGGGGTGCAGTCTGGGGTTCCCAGGAGGCTCAGGGAATCTGGTCTCTGGAAGAATTTTCTCTTCCAATCAACATTCTCAAATTGAGAGCCATCTTCAATGCTCTTAGGACCTGACCTCAACTTCAATGCCTGGTTTATCAGATGCCAGTCGGGCAACATATTGTTTGTGGCTTATATCATTCTTCAGGAAGGCACAAGGAGCTCTTTGGCTTTGAAGGAGCTCTATTGCTTCCTTTAGCGGGCAGAGACCCACTATTGTCTCATTTCAGGAGGCGTATCCTGAGCAGAGAGACGTTACATCCAGGGGAGTGGGCCCTTCATCCGGAGGTGTTCTCTGAGAAAACCCTCAGATGGGGTATTCCGGAGATAGTCCTCATGGCTTCTCGTCAAAATACCAATCTGCCCAGTTACGGGTCGGGGTCAAGGGACACTCCTGCAGTATGGTGGAAGCATTAGCGGTTTCCTTGGAGGTTTCATTTTAACTCTGTTGCCTTCAATTGCTCTTCTTCCCAGGATCATAGCCCGCATCAAACAGGAGTGGCAGAGATCCTAATTGTTCCAGCTTGTTCTCACAGGACTTAGTTCGCAGACCTCATAAAGATGTCATCCTCCCCTCTGTGGAGGTTGCTTCAGGGAGCTGACCTTCTACTTCAAGGTCCATTCCTTTAAAATCTAGATTCTCTGAGGCTAGCTGCGTGAAAATTGAATGCCTAGTCCTGTCTAGAAGAGGTTTTTCGGACAAGGTCTTTGATACTCTGATTCAAGCTTGCAAGTTGGTGCCTCGTCGGATGTATCTCAAGGTGTTGTGCTCCTACCTCTCCTGGTGTGAGACTCAATGTTTTCCCTTGGCACAAGGTGAGATTCTGTTGTTTTCTCCAAGAGGGTTTGTTAGGATTAGGCCCATGTTTAAACTTGTTGCTCCCCCTTGGAGCCTTAATCTTGCTTTTTGTGTTCAGCAAAAGGGTGAGTTTGAGCCTATGCATTCTGTTGATATTAAACTTTTTCTTAGAAGGTCTTGTTTTTGTTGGCTATTTCCAGAATTATCTGCCTTACAGTGTGATTCTCCTTATCTGTTTTTTCATGCGTATAAGGCGTTTTTTTGCACCTAGTTTGGTTTTCTTCCTAAGGTGGTCTCTGACCGCAATATCAGTCAGGAGATTGTCCTTCCTTTTGTCCTAATCCTTCTTCTCAAAAGGAATGTTTGTTACACAACCTGGTTGTGGTGTGTACTGTGATTTTCTATCTCCATGATACCAAAAAGTTTAGGCAATCGTTTCTTTGTGGTGTATGCCGGCAAGTGCAAGGGCCTAATGGCTTCTACAACTACTCTTTCCTTTTGGTTGAGGAGTGTTATTCGTTTGGCTCCTGAGGAAATTGGTCAGCAGCCTCCTGAGAGGATTACGGCTCATTCGTGCTGTGTCGTCTTCTTGGGCTTTTATGGCAAAGCTTATATAGAACGAATCTGTAAGACGGCTACCTGGTCCTCTTTGCATACTTTTTCTAAATTTTTAAAAGTTTGTTGTTTTTGCCTCAGCTGAGGCTTCCTTTGGGAGAAAGGTGCTTCAAGTGGTGGTGCCTTCAATTTAGGTCCGTCTGCCTTATTTTCCTTCCCTGTCCATTCTGTGTCCTCTCTAGCTTGAGCAATAATGAATAGAATCGGGAACTCTCCATGCCATTGGAAAGAAAACTAAATTAATGCTTACCTGATAAATTATTTTCTTTCCTGGCATGGAGAGTCCACAAACCCGCCCTAATATTTTTCCCTAATCTTTTGACACTTGTATAACCCTAGTGTTTTCTCCTACTCTTCCGTATTTCCTCGGCTGATTGACTGGGGGAGTATGGGAAGTGGGAGAGACAGTTAAGCTTTTGCTGGGTTGTCTTTTCCTCCCCCTGGTAGCCAGGTGTTGAATTCCCAACAGTAATGAATGGAATTGTGGACTCTCCATGCCAGGAAAGAAAATAATTTATCAGGTATTCAGAAATTTTGTTTTTACCTTAAATTTGATGATCAGAGTGCCTTACCACCTCCACCGGTCCTGGGAGCCTTCCTATAGCAACACAGGAAAGGGTTAGATCACAGAAATGGCATGCTAAAACAGTTAACTCTTTGTGCACCTGTGTATGAAATATAAATATATGTCCCCAGACTGTGTGAAGCCTGTGGACATGTTCATACTAATAGCCGTTGGGTTTTTAAGGTGTAAGTACTTAACTCTCAACACCTTTGTCCACTATGCTAAGTCAGATCCCCTTTCAATGACAAGTAGATCTGCACTTCACTTTCATCTCACTCCTCATAAAGGATGGAAAATTACTGAGGATCATGGGAAGTCGGAGGGATTTAAAGCTCTGGTGTGTTAGGGTGACTTGCTTCCTGCTAGTGGTCAGAAGGGAATATTCCCTCATGTAATGACTCATGGACTCTCACAATCTGATGCTTTCATTATTTTATCTGCTATATCTGTAATTTGCTATTCAGAATTGTGTTGTTTTCCCTGTATCTAGAGGAAATGGATACATTACATAAGTATATACTGCAGTTTCCCGGAGATTGCCTGTGTATATGTCAAGGCTACAGTGAGTGTTACGTAATCAGAGGACAGGAGAACTGAAGTGCATAATGCAGATAACCTGAGATTGTCTGCATACAGTGCAATGCTGTAGTGAGTTTCACATGTCACCTACACCGTCCCAAGGGAAAGAAGACCAAATTACAGTTTTCCTGAGATTATCTTTGTATATATATAGAGTACAGGAAAACTTCAGTTGGGGGAACAGTTTGCAGGCTAAACTGCATTGAGGTATGTTCAGTCTATTTTTTTCTAGACAGACTGTGTTATTTCTAGAAAGGGCTGACAATATCCCCATGAGGGAAAGGTAAGCTGTATTCAGTAGAAGAGGAATCCAAGCTTGCATAAAGGACTCATTAGTTACTGGTGACACTGATAGGAAAAAATGTTTTAGTTTTATTGCATATTTAACGTTTTTTGAGGGACTTTGAGGGGTCTTTGTGGCTAATTTAAGGGTTATCAACCCACATGGCTAGTTTAGAAAACACCCTGTGGTGTTTCTTTTAGGCCCCATAACATCGAGTGAGGTGGGAGGGGCCTAGCAGTTTATTTACCTCAGAAGCATCCAGCTACTTCTTCAGAGCTTTCTACTGTAATTTGAGGGCTGTAAATAGGTTTTTTTCCCCCACAAATCGTTCCTAAAGGGCAAGTAGGCGCCAGGTGCTGAACGTTATTTTACCAGTTTTGATATTTTTTCAATCCGGTTTTTCATTAAGGGGTTAATTATTTATTTGCATAGTTGTGCAAAGTTACTAAGGCTTTATGATGCTACTGTAAAAATTTTGTTTTGTTTACTGCTTTTTTACACTGTTTTGCAGACTTTGTGCAGCTTTTTTTCTCTTAAGGCACAGTACCGTTTTTGCAAATTGTGTGTTTTTCATTAAATAAAGTGTTTTCCAAGCTTGCTTGCTTTATTACTAGTCTGTTAAACATGTCTGATACTGAGGTAACTCATTGTTCAATTTGTTTAGAAGCCATTGTGGAACCCCCTCTTAGAATGTGTCCCACTTTGTACTGATATGTCTATAAATTGCAAACAGCATATTTTGACTTATAAAAGTTTGGCATTAGATGATTCTCAGACAGAAGGAAATCAGGTTTTGCCATCTAGTTCTCCCCAAGTGTCACAACCAGTAAACGCCTGCACAAGTGACGCCAAGTACTTCTAGTGCGTCTAATTCTTTCACCTTGCAAGATATGGCTTCAGTTATGAATACTACCCTCACAGAGGTTTTATCTAAGCTGCCTGGGTTGCAAGGGAAGTGCAGTAGCTCTGGGTTAAGAACAAATGCTGAGCCTTCTGACCCTTTAGTTGCCGTATCCGATATTCCCTCACAATGTTCTGAGGTAGGGATGAGGGATTTGCTGTCTGAGGGAGAGATTTCTGATTCAGGAAAGATGTTCTCACAGACAGATTCAGATATGACGGCATTTAAATTTAAGCTAGAGCACCTCCGTTTATTGCTCAGGGAGGTTTTAGCTACTCTGGATGATTGTGACCCTATTGTCGTTCCAGAGAAATTGTGTAAAATGGACAAATATTTAGAGGTTCCTGTTTACACTGATGTGTTTCCGGTCCCTAAGAGGATTTCGGACATTGTTACTAAGGAGTGGGATAAACCAGGTATTCCGTTCTCTCCCCCTCCTGTTTTTAAGAAAATGTCTCCCATTTCTGACACATAAAGGACTCATGGCAGACGGTCCCTAAGGTGGAGGAGCTATTTCTACCCTGGCTAAGCGTACAACTATACCTATTGAAGACAGTTGTGCTTTCATTGATCCTATGAATAAAAAATTAGAGGGTCTCCTAAAGAAAATTTTTGTTCATCAAGGTTTTCTTCTTCAACCTATAGCATGCATTGTTCCTGTAACCACTACAGCTGCCTTTTGGTTTGAGGCTCTAGAAGAGGCTCTTCAGATAGAGACCCCACTAGATGATATTTTGGACAGAATTACGGCTGTTACGTTGTCTAATTCTTTTATTACAGGACGCCGCTTTTCATCTTGCTAAATTAGCGGCTTTTCAGGTTTTGCCATTTTAGTGCGTAGAGCGTTATGGCTTAAGTCCTGGTTAGCAGATGTGTCATCTAAATCTAAGCTTTTGTCCATCCCTTTCAAAGGTAAGACCCTATTCGGGCCTGCATTGAAAGAGATAATTTCAGGACATTACTGGAGGGAAGGGTCATACCCTCCCTCAGGATAAGTCAAATAAGACAAGGACCAAACAAAATAATTTTCGTTCCTTTCGAAACTTCAACAGTGGTCTCTCTACCTCTTCCCCTGCTGCAAAGCAAGAGGGGAACTTTGCTCAATCCATGCCAACCTGGAGACTTAATCAGGCTTGGAACAAGGGTAAAAAGGCCAAAAAGCCTGCTGCTGCCACTAAGTCAGCATGAAGGGGTAGCCCCCGATCCGGGACCAGATCTAGTAGGGGGCAGACTCTCCGCTCAGGCTTGGGCAAGAGATGTTCACGATTCCTGGGCAGTAGAAATTGTAACCCAGGGATACATTCTAAATTTCAAGGATTCCCCTCCAAGAGTGAGGGACCATCTTTCTCAATTGTCTGTAAACCCGACAAAAAGAGAGGCATTCTTATGCTATGTAGAAGACCTTTTTACCATGGGAGTGATCTTCCCAGTTCCATAAGCAGGGCAGGGGTTCTACTCCAATCTGTTTATAGTTCCCCAAAAAGGAGGGAACCTTCAGACCAATTCTGGATCTCAAGATCCTAAACCAATTCCTAAGAGTTCCATCTTTACAAGATGGAGACCATTCGGACTATCTTGCCATTGATCCAGGAGGGTCAATATATGACCACCGTGGACTTAAAGGAGGCGTATCTGCACATTCCTATCCACAAAGATCATCACAGTTCCTCAGGTTTGCCTTTCTGGACAAGCATTATCAGTTTGTGGCTCTTCCTTTCGGGTTGGCCATGGCGCCGTGAATCTTCACAAAGGTGCTAGGGTCCCTTCTTGCGGTTCTAAGGCCACGGAGCATAGCAGTGGCACCTTATCTAGACGACATTCTAATTCAAGCGTCATCCTTCCAACTAGCCAAGTCTCACACGGACTTAGTGTTGGCCTTTCTAAGGTCTCACGGGTGGAAAGTGAACGTAAAAAAAAGTTCTCTTTCCCCCTCACAAGATTTTCATTTCTAGGGACTCTGATAGACTCGGTGGACATGAAAATATTTCTGACGGAGGTCAGGAAATCAAAGATTTTGTCCACCTGCTGAGCTCTTCATTCCATTCCTCGGCTGTCAGTGGCTCAGTGTATGGAGGTAATCGGACTAATGGTAGCGGCAATGGACTTAGTTCCGTTTTGCTCGCTTGCATCTCAGACCACTGCAACTATGCATGCTCAATCAGTGGAATGGGGATTATGTGGATTTATCTCCTCAGATAAATCAGGATCAAGAGACCAGAGACTCTCTTCTCTGGTGGTTGTCTCAGGACCACCTGTCTCAGGGAATGTGTTTCCGCAGGCCAGAGTGGCTCATAGTAGCGACAGATGCCAGCCTGCTAGGCTGGGGTGCAGTCTGGAAATCCCTGAAAGCACAGGGCTTATGGTCTTTGGAGGAAACTCTCCTCCCGATAAACATTCTAGAACGGAGAGCGATATACAATGCGCTTCAGGCGTGGCCTCAGCTAGCTACGGCCAAATTCATCAGGCTTCAGTCAGACAACATCACGACTGTAGCCTATATCAATCATCAAGGAGGAACACATCCATCATCATGGAGGTAACCAAAATAATCTGATGGGCGGAGGATCACTCTTGCCATCTCTCAGCAATCCATATCCCAGGGGTAGAGAACTGGGAGGCGGAATTCCTAAGTCGTCAGACTTTTCATCTGGGGGAGTGGGAGCTCCATCCGGAGGTTTTTGCCCGCTGACTCTGCTATGGGGCACACCAGAATTGGATCTGATGGCGTCCGACAGAACGCCAAACTTCCTTGTTACGGGTCCAGGTCCCGGGATCCCCAGGCGGTACTGGTAGATGCTCTAGCAGTGCCCTGGTCCTTCAACCTGGCTTATGTATTTCCACCGTTTCCTCTCCTCCCACGTCTGGTTGCCAGAATCAAGCAGGAGAGAGCTTCGGTGATTCTGATAGTGCCTGCGTGGCCACGCAGGACTTGGTATGCAGACCTGGTGGACATGTCATCTGTGCCACCGTGGACTCTGCCAATGAGGCAGGACCTTCTAATCCAAGGTCCGTTCAAGCTTCCAAATCTAATTTCTCTGTGTCTGACTGCTTGGAGATTGAATGCCTGATTCTATCAAAGTGTGGTTTCTCTGAGTCGGTCATTGATACCCTGATTCAGGCTAGAAAGCCTGTCACCAGGAAAATCTATCATAAGATTTGGCGCAAATATCTTTGTTGGTGTGAATCCAAGGGTTACTCATGGAGTAAGATTAGGATTCCTAGAATTTTGTCCTTTCTCCAAGAAGGATTGGAGAAGGGATTATCAGCTAGTTCCGTAAAGGGACAAATATCTGCTTTGTCTATTCTTTTACACAAATGTCTGGCAGATGTCCCAGACGTTCAAGCGTTTAGTCAGGCCTTGGTCAGGATCAAGCCTGTATTTAAACCTGTTGCTCCACCATGGAGCCTAAACTTGGTTCTTAAAGTTCTTCAAGGGGTTCCGTTTGAACCTATGCATTCCATAGATATTAAGCTTCTATCTTGGAAAGTTTTGTTTTTAGTAGCTATCTCTTCGGCTCGAAGAGTTTCTGAGTTATCTGCTTTACAGTGTGACTCACCTTATCTTGTTTTCCATGCAGATAAGGTGGTTTTACGTACCAAACCTGGATTCCTTCCTAAGGTTGTTTCTTTTTTTTTAATGATTTCTTTTATTATGACCAGCAACCAATACATAAACATTCAATATAACACATACGCCACACAGGGCTTAGTACAATTTGAGATGTACAGAAAAAAAAGAAAGCATTTTGGCATACATTGAAAAACAGATATAAAATAAAAAAATATTCATCGCCAGTATGTAGCAAATTTATTGTCCTGCATGGTTTGCTGGAATTTTTTACC
This sequence comes from Bombina bombina, assembly GCF_027579735.1. Lineage (NCBI taxonomy): Eukaryota > Metazoa > Chordata > Amphibia > Anura > Bombinatoridae > Bombina > Bombina bombina. The sequence continues at coordinate 109,607,818 of NC_069510.1, read as the reverse complement.
TTTTAATAACTTAACACAAAAACTATAATAGACACTCTATTATAGAATTACCTAATAATAATTTTCTTGATTATGAAAACCCATAATCACAAAGAAACAAAACAAAAAAAAAAAAAAAAAATTCCCCGTGTGAGGGGATCTCTCACTCGGGCCCCCCCGCGTCCGGGTCCGACTACCCCCTCCCTCCTCCCCTACAATTACATACTAGACTTATTTCTAGTAGCCCTCATACATCCACTTCCCTTACAGTTGAAAGCCAACTTGTAGGAAACACATTGGATATAACCAGCTCGGCAAACAAGATGGAATTCAAAAAGGGGGCTAAGATCCGTCTTTGTATAGAAAGTGGATAGGATTTAACCACAGGTAGCCAGTCTAGCAAGAAGATTTTTATCTTTGCTTCTGTTGAAAAGATTGTATGATATGATTCATATAGTATCTGGTATTGTATTTCCTTAAGAAATACTGAGAAACTGGGTGCCACATGGTCTTTCCAGCTCTTCAGGATTAAATGTCTTGTAATTAAAATAATAATATTCAGAATTTTAGAGTGCCTTTTAGACCTATAATCAGGGCTTGTGAGAAAAAATATGTCCACCGTCGTATACTTATTGTAATCTTGATAATATTTGCTATACCAAAACCAAATCTTTAACCACAATTGCTGTATTTTTGGACACGACCAGAATAGATGTAGGATATCTGCTTTAGGAAGTACACAGCGAGAGCAAACAAAGCTTTGTAGAGGATAGAACCTGGACATTTTCTCCGGTGAGAGATAATAATTATTTATAAGTTTCATATGTGATTCTTTCCATGCTGTAGATACCAATACCTTATCTATCATCCCAAAACTCTGTTTTATCCTATTCTGTTCTAGGTCTGGAAAATACCGCTTCCAGGAGTTGTATAAATTATTTTCATGTAGATCCCCTTGCTTAGCCAACATAACATCATAAATTAAAGAAATTGGTGTAAATCCTAACGCAAATCTACGTATGATATTCGTAATATCTGACCAATCCAATAAAGCTTTGCTATCCCATTTCTGTGAAAAAACAAAATGTCGCAATTGGAAGTAAGCATATAAATTTGAATTTGGAAGATTAAACTTCTGAAATAGTCCTTCCGAGGTCATTAATCTATCATGACCAAAAATTTGACATACATAAGAAAGACCAAGCTCAGCCCACTTTCTAAAAACCCCTTGAGCAATACCTGGAAGAAATTCAGGATTTCCTATAATGGGAAGAAACTCCGAAAATGCTGGAGATACCTTCAAGTAGTTACATATCTTGCCATGCAATAACAATGTTTTTTATCGACCTTAATTTCATAATATTAAGAGGTAGTTTCTTTAATGGGCAATGCAAAATAGCCTTGAGTGCGAAGGGGGTAACTAAAAATGTCTCTAAATCTAATGAAGTAAAACGATTTAATTTGTGATCCATTCAAAGGCAATTTTAACCAAGGAGGCCCAATTATAAAGTCTTAGGTCTGGTAGTGCTAGTCCTGCCGTCTCCCGTTTTAACATTAATTTTTTAAGCGCAATACGAGGTTTCCTTTTCCCCCAAATAAAGTTAGACTGCCATCGTTGTAGATCTAATATATCCTTATTAGATAAAAATAAAGGGAGATTTTGAAGCAAATACAATATTCGGGGGAAAATAATTGTTTTTATCAAATTAACCCTAGCAGTAGTAAGGTTGTTTCTAATAGGAATATCAATCATGAAATTGTTGTTCCTTTGCTGTTTCCTAATCCTTTTTCAAAGAAGGAACGTCTGTTGCACAATCTTGATGTGGTTCGTGCTTTAAAGTTCTACTTACAAGCAACCAAAGATTTCCGTCAAACATTTTCATTGTTTGTTGTCTATTCTGGTAAGCGGAGAGGTCAAAAGTCTACGGCTACCTCTCTTTCTTTTTGGCTGAAAGACATCATCCGTATGGCTTATGAGACTGCTGGCCAGCAGCCTCTTGAAATCATTACAGCTCATTCCACCAAGCTGTGGCTTCCCCTGGGCCTTTAAGAAATGAGGCCTCTGTTGAACAGATTTGCAAGGCTGCAACTTGGTCTTCACTTCATACTTTTTAACAAATTTTACAAATTTGACACTTTCGCTTCTTCGGAAGGCTGGTTTTGGGAGTAAGGTTCTACAGGCAGTGGTTCCTTGTGTTTAATGTTCCTGCCCCTTGTCCCTCCCATCATCCGTGTACTTAGCTTTGGTATGGGTATCCCATAAGTAATGGATGACCCGTGGACTGAACACACTTAACAAGAGGAAAACATAATTTATGCTTACCTGATAAATTTATTTCTCTTGTAGTGTGTTCAGCTCCACGGCCCGCCTGTCTTTTTAAGGCAGGTTCTAAAATTTTAAAATTATAACTCAGTCACTACTGCACCTTATAGTTTCTCCTTTCTCGTCTTGTTTCGGTCGAATGACTGGATATGACATGTGAGGGGGAGGAGCTATATAGCAGCTCTGCTTGGTGATCCTCTTGCAACTTTCCTGTTGGGAAGGAGAATATATCCCATAAGTAATGGATGACCCGTGGACTGAACACACTACAAGAGAAATAAATTTATCAGGTAAGCATAAATTATGTTTTTTTTTAAAATGTTTATTCAAATTGCTAAAAAAATAAATAAAGTGCAGTATAATGGAAAAGGTATTCCAGTCCTAGGGTGCAATACATGTACAAACTATCATACGTGCACATTGTAAATCTAAAACAGTAGCAGATTGTTCTTCTATTAATCCCCTACATGAGTATACTTGTGCAACATTGGTTAATCTAGAAAAGCAATTCTAACAAGAATGAGGGATGAAACTGACCAGAAAGAAGTATGGGATCTGGCAAAAAAGAGAAGGGGGTTGAGTGACCAAGGGTCCCTTTTTATTTGATAATGAAAGTGTATTGCTGCAAAAAAATTTATTGCAGATATGACCTCATGATCTTTGGCTCTTGAGCCTTGTAGTGTATGTTGAATACTTTCCCAGTAAATTATTATATTGTGGAAGAACGCTATATTCCTCCAAGAAAATGATTTAACTGGTTCTCTTTATCCACATATGCATAGAGGGCATTTCTGTAGACTTCCAGTGGCTAGCAATCAGTGATCTGGAACTGTTTAAGCCTGTTTGTAGGAGGCTACACAGGAGGTTACATGGAAACTGGCTTAAAGGGGGACACTAAAGCCAATTTTTTTCTTTTGTGATTCAGATAGAGCAGCAATTTTAAGCAACTTTCTAATTTACTCCTATCATCAATGTTTATTTGTTCTCTTGCTATCTTTATTTGTTCACAACTCTGGACAGCACTTTTTTATTGGTGGATGAATTTATTCACCAATCAGCAAGAACAACCCAGGTTGTTCACCAAAAATAGGCCGGCGTCTAAACTTACATTCTTGCATTTCAAATAAAGATACCAAGAGAATGAAGAAAATTTGATAATAGGAGTAAATTAGAAAGTTACTTAAAATTTCACGCTCTATGTGAATCACGAAAGGAAACATTTTGGGTTCAGTGTCCCTTTAATATTTATTCATTCTGTTAGGGGTGTTAGAGTGAAGCTGTCTCCTAGCAGTGGCTGGAATGACTGTTCTGTTCCCTTGCAAAACTATTTGATGTATCAGCAATGGCACTAAACATGTGATAAGGTACGTAACGCTCCACAAACTCTTCTGCACCGTGAAGATGCATTGGGGTATATTGTTTTGATTCCTGCTGGTGTGAGGTGCCATCAGAGTAAAAGGATCAAGGATGTATTTAAAGGGACAGTCTACTCCAGAATTTTTGTTTATAAAGATAGATAATCCCTTTATTATATTACCCATTTCTCAATTTTGCATAACCAACACTGTTATATCAATTTGCTGTGATGGTGTAGTGCTGACTCCTAGGTAACTTCACATGCATGAACACAATGTTATCTATATGGCACACATGAACTAACGCCTTCTAGTTGTGAAAAACCGTCAAAATGCATTCAGATAAGAGGCGGCCTTCAAGGGCTAAGACATTCGCATATGAGCCTACCTAGGTTTAACTTTCAACTAAGAATACCAAGAAAATAAAGCACATTCGATGATAAAAGTAAATTGGAAAGTTGTTTAAAATTGCATGCCCTATCTGAATCATAAAAGTTTAATGTTGACTAGACTGTGTCTTTAAGTAACACAAAAACAAGAGAATCCGGTGCACTCAGGGGATAAAAAGTCAGTTGCTTTATTAGTAAAAAATACAAAAAAGATGCCAAAAGCAGACAAGGGTCCAGGACAGTGATTATGCTGACGCGTTTCGCGCCTCTATCGGCGCTTAATCATAGGACATGTCTCTTTAAGTAAGTCAACACTGTTGCAGCTGTAATGGCAAACCGAAATCTGTCTGCCATTGGTCTGCGTATTTTAGGAGGGCCATCTTACTGGCTGTATCCATTAGTAGTCTGGGAAGTGCTAGAGTGCCCCTCTAAGTATTGTATCCTGTAGATATGGGTGTTCAAAAGGCGTAGTGGCCCTGAGAGAAGTGTTCTTGGTGCTGACAAGTTTCTGTGAGGTGTTGAAAACAACTCCAATCTCTTCTGGTTCGAGTTTACTTTTATCTAGTAAATTAGGGATGGGTGTTGTTTCTCCTATTTTGGTGAAATGGCTCTTTCCAATTGTAGGTTCCAGTCCCCCTCCCCCAAACAAAATTCCATGTTATGTGTGATAGGAGATAAAGGAAATTTAAAGGAAAATGTTTCCAACGTAGATTTAAAGGGCCATAGTACTCAAATGTTAAAACACTTCAAAGTGATGCAGCATAGCTGTAAAAAGCTGACTAGAAAATATCACCTGAACATCTCTATGTAAAAAAGAAAGATATTTTCTCCAACATAGGTGTGTCCGGTCCACGGCGTCATCCCTTACTTGTGGGATATTCTCTTCCCCAACAGGAAATGGCAAAGAGCCCAGCAAAGCCTGGTCACATGATCCCTCCTAGGCTCCGCCTACCCCAGTCATTCTCTTTGCCGTTGTACAGGCAACATCTCCACGGAGATGGCTTAGAGTTTTTTAGTGTTTAACTGTAGTTTTTATTATTCAATCAAGAGTTTGTTATTTTGAAATAGTGCTGGCATGTACTATTTACTCAGAAACAGAAAAGAGATGAAGATTTCTGTTTGTATGAGGAAAATGATTTTAGCAACCGTCACTAAAATCCATGGCTGTTCCACACAGGACTGTTGAGGGCAATTAACTTCAGTTGGGGGAACAGTGTGCAGTCTCTTGCTGCTTGAGGTATGACACATTCTAACAAGACGATGTAATGCTGGAAGCTGTCATTTTCCCCTATGGGGATCCGGTTAAGCCATGTTATTACGATCGTAAATAAGGGCTTCACAAGGGGGGCTTATTAAGACTGTAGACTTTTTCTGGGGCTAAATCGATTCATTATTAACACATATTTAGCCTTGAGGAATCATTTTATCTGGGTATTTTGATATAATAATATCGGCAAGGCACTGTTTTAGACACCTTATTCTTAGGGGCTTTCCCAAAGCATAGGCAAGCCTCATTTTCGCGCCTTGGTGTTGCGCACTTGATTTTGAGAGCATGGCATGCAGTCGCATGTGAGAGGAGCTCTGATACTTAGAAAAGACTTTCTGAAGGCGTCATTTGGTAGTCTATTCCCCTTTGGGCTTGGTTGGGGTCTCAGCAAAGCAGATACCAGGGACTGTAAAGGGGTTAAAGTTCAAAACGGCTCCGGTTCCGTTATTTTAAGGGTTAAAGCTTCCAAATTTGGTGTGCAATACTTTTAAGGCTTTAAGACACTGTGGTGAAAATTTGTGAATTTTGAACATTTCCTTTATGTTTTTTCGCAATTGCAGTAATAAAGTGTGTTCAGTTTAAAATTTAAAGTGACAGTAACGGTTTTTATTTTAAAACGTTTTTTGTACTTTGTTATCAAGTTATGCCTGTTTAACATGTCTGAACTACCAATAGGACTGTGTTCTGAATGTGGGGAAGCCAGAATTCCTATTCATTTAAATAAATGTGATTTATGTGACAAATGACAATGATGCCCAAGATGATTCCTCAAGTTGAGGGGAGTAAGCATGGTACTGCATCATTCCCCTCCTTCGTCTACACGAGTCTTGCCCACTCAGGAGGCCCCTAGTACATCTAGCGCGCCAATTACTCCTTACTATGCAACAATTAACGGCTGTAATGGATAATTCTGTCAAAAACATTTTAGCCAAAATGAACACTTATCAGCGTAAGCGCGAGCTGCTCTGTTTTAGATACTGAAGAGCATGACGACGCCTGATAATAATATTTCTGAAGGGCCCCTAACCCAGTCTGATGGGGCCAGGGAGTTTTGTCTGAGGGAGAAATTACTGATTCAGGGAACATTTCTCAACAAGCTGAACCTGATGTGATTACATTTAAATTTAAGTTGGAACATCTCCGCATTCTGCTTAAGGAGGTATTATCCACTCTGGATGATTGTGACAAGTTGGTCATTCCCAGAGAAACTATGTAAAATGGACAAGTTCCTAGAGGTGCCGGGGCTCCAGAAGCTTTTCCTATACCCAAGCGGGTGGCGGACATTGTTAATAAAGAATGGGAAAGGGCCCGGTATTCCTTTCGTCCCTCCCCCCATATTTAAAAAATTGTTTCCTATGGTCGACCCCAGAAATGACTTATGGCAGACAGTCCCCAAGGTCGAGGGAGCGGTTTCCACTTTAAACAAACGCAACCACTATACCCATAGAGATAGTTGTGCTTTCAAAGATCCTATGGATAAAAAATTAGAAGGTTTGCTTAAAAAGATTTTGTTCAGCAGGGTTACCTCTACAACCAATTTCATGCATTGTCCCCTGTCGCTACAAGCCGCATGTTCTGGTTCGATGAGCTGATAAGAGGCGTCGATAGTGATTCTCCTCCTTTGAGGAGATTATGGACAGAATCCAATGCTCTCAAATTGCTAATTCTTTCACCCTAGACGCCACCTTTGCAATTGGCTAGGTTAGCGGCTAAGAATTCTGGGGTTTGCTATTGTGGCGCGCAGAGCGCTTTGGTTGAAATCTTGGTCGGCTGATTGCGTCTTCCAAGAACAAGCTACTTAACATTCCCTTTCAAGGGGAAAACGCTGTTTGGCCCTGACTTGAAAGAGATTATCTCTGATATCACTGGGGGTAAGGGGCCACGCCCTCCTCAGGATCGGCCTTTCAAGGCAATAAAATAAACCTAATTTTCGTCCCTTTCGTAGAAACGACCAGCCCAAGGTGCTACGTCCTCTAAGCAAGAGGGTAATACTTCTCAAGCCAAGCCAGCTTGGAGACCAAAGCAAGGCTGGAACAAGGGAAAGCAGGCCAAGAAACCTGCCACTGCTACCAAGACAGCATGAAATGTTGGCCCCCCGATCGCGGGACCGGATCTGGTGGGGGGCAGACTCTCTCTCTTCGCTCAGGCTTGGGCAAGAGATGTTCTGATCCTTGGGCCTAGAAATAGTCTCCCAAGGTTATCTTCTGGAATTCAAGGGACTTCCCCAAGGGGGAGGTTCCACAGGTCTCAGTTGTCTTCAGACCACATAAAAAGACAGGCATTCTTACATTGTGTAGAAGACCTGTTAAAAATGGGAGTGACCTCATCCTGTTCCATTAAGAGAACAAGGATGGGGTTCTAACTCCAATCTGTTCATAGTTCCCAAAAAAGAGGGAACGTTCAGACCAATCTTAGATCTCAAGATCTTAAACAAGTTTTCTCAAGGTTCCATCGTTCAAGATGGAAACCATTCGAACTATTCTTCCTTCCATCCAGAAGGTCAATTCATGACCACGGTGGATTTAAAGGATGCGTATCTACATATTCCTATCCACAAGGAACATCATCGGTTCCTAAGGTTCGCTTTCCTGGACAAACATTACCAGTTCGTGGCGCTTCCTTTCGGATTAGCCACTGCTCCAAGGATTTTCACAAAGGTACTAGGGTCCCTTCTAGCTGTGCTAAGACCAAGGGGCATTGCTGTAGTAACCTTACTTGGGACGACATTCTGATTCAAGCGTCGTCCCTTCTCTCAAGCAAAGGCTCACACGGACATTGTCCCTGGCCTTTCTCAGATCTCACGGATGGAAAGTGAACGTGGAAAAGAGTTTCTCTATCTCCGTCAACAAGGGTTCCCTTCTTGGGAACAATATAGACTCCTTAGAAATGAGGATTTTTCTGACAGAGGCCAGAAAAACAAAAGCTTCTAGACTCTTGTCGGATACTTCATTCCGTTCCTCTTCCTTCCATAGCTCAGTGCATGGAAGGTGATCGGGTTGATGGTAGCGGCAAATGGACTATAGTTCCTTTTGCGCGCATTCATCTAAGACCATTCAACTGTGGCATGCTCAGTCAGGTGGAATGGGGACTATACAGACTTGTTCTCCGAAGATACAAGTAAATCAGAGATCAGAGACTCACTTCTCCGTTGGTGGCTGTCCTGGACAACCTTCACAAGGGATGACATTCCGCAGGACCAGAGTGGGTCATTGTCACGACCGATCGGCCAGTCTGGATGGGCTGTGGGCGCGGTCTGGGGATCCCTGAAAGCTCAGGGTCTTTGGTTCTCGGGAAGAATCTCTTCTACCCGATAAATATTCTGGAACTGAGAGCATATTCAATGCTCTCAAGCTTGGCCTCAGCTAGCGAGGGCCAAGTTCATACGGTTTCAATCAGACAACATGACAACTGTTGCGTACATCAACCATCAGGGGGGAACAAGGAGTTCCCTAGCGATGGAAGAAGTGACCAAAATCATTCTATGGGCGGAGTCTCACTCCTGCCCACCTAGTCCGCTATCCACATCCCAGGAGTGGAAAATTGGGAAGCGGATTTTCTGAGTCGTCAGACATTGCATCCGGGGGAGTGGGAACTCCATCCGGAAATCTTTGCCCAAGTCACTCAGCTGTGGGGCATTCCAGACATGGATCTGATGGCCTCTCGTCAGAACTTCAAAGTTCCTTGCTACGGGTCCAGATCCAGGGATCCCAAGGCGGCTCTAGTGGATGCACTAGTAGCACCTTGGACCTTCAAACTAGCTTATGTGTTCCCGCCGTTTCCTCTCATCCCCAGGCTGGTAGCCAGGATCAATCAGGAGAGGGCGTCGGTGATCTTGATAGCTCCTGCGTGGCCACGCAGGACTTGGTATGCAGATCTGGTGAATATGTCATCGGCTCCACCTTGGAAGCTACCTTTGAGACGAGACCTTCTTGTTCAGGGTCCGTTCGAACATCCGAATCTGGTTTCACTCCAGCTGACTGCTTGGAGATTGAACGCTTGATCTTATCGAAGCGAGGGTTCTCAGATTCTGTTATCGATACTCTTGTTCAGAGCCAGAAAGCCTGTAACTAGAAAGATTTACCACAAAATTTGGAAAAAATATATCTGTTGGTGTGAATCTAAAGGATTCCCTTGGGACAAGGTTAAGATTCCTAAGATTCTATCCTTCCTTCAAGAAGGATTGGAAAAAGGATTATCTGCAAGTTCCCTGAAGGGACAGATTTCTGCCTTGTCTGTGTTACTTCACAAAAAGCTGGCAGCTGTGCCAGATGTTCAAAGCCTTTGTTCAGGCTCTGGTTAGAATTAAGCCTGTTTACAAACCTTTGACTCCTCCTTGGAGTCTCAATTTAGTTCTTTCAGTTCTTCAGGGGGTTCCGTTTGAACCCTTACATTCCGTTGATATAAGTTATTATCTTGGAAAGTTTTGTTTTTAGTTGCAATTTCTTCTGCTAGAAGAGTTTCAGAATTATCTGCTCTGCAGTGTTCTCCTCCTTATCTGGTGTTCCATGCAGATAAGGTGGTTTTACGTACTAAACCTGGTTTTCTTCCAAAAGTTGTTTCTAACAAAAACATTAACCAGGAGATTATCGTACCTTCTCTGTGTCCGAAACCAGTTTCAAAGAAGGAACGTTTGTTGCACAATTTGGATGTTGTTCGCGCTCTAAAATTCTATTTAGATGCTACAAAGGATTTTAGACAAACATCTTCCTTGTTTGTTGTTTATTCCGGTAAAAGGAGAGGTCAAAAAGCAACTTCTACCTCTCTCTTTTTGGATTAAAAGCATCATCAGATTGGCTTACGAGACTGCCGGACGGCAGCCTCCCGAAAGAATCACAGCTCATTCCACTAGGGCTGTGGCTTCCACATGGGCCTTCAAGAACGAGGCTTCTGTTGATCAGATATGTAGGGCAGCGACTTGGTCTTCACTGCACACTTTTACCAAATTTTACAAGTTTGATACTTTTGCTTCTTCTGAGGCTATTTTTGGGAGAAAGGTTTTGCAAGCCGTGGTGCCTTCCATTTAGGTGACCTGATTTGCTCCCTCCCTTCATCCGTGTCCTAAAGCTTTGGTATTGGTTTCCCACAAGTAAGGATGACGCCGTGGACCGGACACACCTATGTTGGAGAAAACAGAATTTATGTTTACCTGATAAATTACTTTCTCCAACGGTGTGTCCGGTCCACGGCCCGCCCTGGTTTTTTTAATCAGGTCTGATAATTTATTTTCTTTAACTACAGTCACCACGGTACCATATGGTTTCTCCTATGCAAATATTCCTCCTTAACGTCGGTCGAATGACTGGGGTAGGCGGAGCCTAGGAGGGATCATGTGACCAGCTTGCTGGGCTCTTTGCCATTCCTGTTGGGGAAGAGAATATCCCACAAGTAAGGATGACGCCGTGGACCGGACACACCGTTGGAGAAAGTAATTTATCAGGTAAACATAAATTCTGTTTTACCTCAAAAGTTCCTCAGTAGCCACATCCCATTGTAAAGGATTTCTAAGCAGCATATTAGTATGTTTGTCCTGGGACAGCTAAGGGGATGAGCCTCGTGCACTCTCATATTATTTCCCTATTCAGGTTAAAGGAAGCTTACTATGAAATCTCATGAGAGTTAAGTCAAATCTCATGAGATCACAGTAAAAGAGTTCATGACCTCAGCACTGCTGATGCTGATTGGCTGCTGTTCATTTCTTCATTTTTTTTAATTTTTTTTTACCTGCAACTGGGCAGCAGCTGAGTATAACTTTTTACACAGAACTTACTCTGCTGAGCTGAGGAGATTGTGAGGTAAAATATCTTCCTTTTTTACATAGAAATGCTCAGGTGATATTTTCCCGTCAGCTTTTTACAGTTATACTGCATCAGTTTCAAGTGATTTAGCATATGAGTATTATGTCCCTTTAAGGATAAAATGTATGATTCTAAGTGATAGAAAGTTGTTGGTGCATAGGTAGCCTACTGATGGAGTTTTGAGAAGTTAGGAGTCTATGGATGCCCAAGCTTTGTCTGAGGCACCACATTAGCCACTTGCGGTCATTCGTTTTGTATTAAGATCATTAGCGCTTTCCCTGCTTTTTTTGTTCTGTATTTTCACTATAGAGGGATTTGAGGATCCCCTCTGACCCTAGAGATATAGCGGCTTGTGTGTATATATATTCTGTGTGCAGTAAGTTCACATTAATATTGTACAACCCTGCCTGTGTCTCACCTTTTATGTTGATAGGTGCTGTGTATATATATTTATATTTTGTCTGCACTCCCCAATAGCGCTAATAGGACTTGTTCTTTGACATTCTACGTGTATATATATATATATATATATATATATATATACTGTAGTGTGTACAATTTCAATAGCTGTGTCTTTGGACATCCAGTGGAAATTCTGATTTTTTTCCTGTCTTGAATATTGTTAGAAAGCTGCAGTCTGGCTCTGAGCCCAGCTTCCTACATCATACAGCCTGATGCCTTGTGCAAGCTCTGACCCCTGCACTCGGCGCCACGGCTTCCTTCACTGTTGTAAGGATCCTTAAAGGGAAATGCAAGTTATTTTGCTTAAAAATGATAAACCTCATAATAATAGCAACTTTTCCTGACCTCTGTTAGGGAGACTATTCATTTATTTATTTTATAATTCACGTTTTTTACCCTTGGCGTCCCTTTCTCTCCATTTTAACCTTGTCGCCTAACAGAGACGCGTAGTCTACATTTATGGAATATTCTGCATCCTGGTTTGTGCGTGAGTCTTTTCCCCCTGCACGGCTGACTCTTTGAGTTCCAGCCAAGGGTTTGATATGAAATCAAAGGATTCTATGCTAGAAAGCTGTTTTTCTGAAGTGAAAACAGTACACAACGGTAACAATATTGACTATAGCCTTCCAGTATAGCAGTGGACCTCCCATGCTGATTCATTACAAGTCTTCGAGAAATGTATTATTAAACTAATATAAAGAGATATAACCAGTGACGGTAAGCTGTGTCTAATTGAGGTTTCCTTGCCATACAAAGAAAGCTAATTTACGTTATGTCTCACATTTATTTGCACAGAGTCTGAATAGTAATTGAAGCCATGCTACTTTTCTAATATTGGCAATTTAGTGCTGCATAGACAGTGTTTTATATACAATCAGTACCTTATCATCAATTAAAAGGATATTCCAGCCACAATTGGAAACCACATGGGTGCATTTCTGTATTGAACAGAAGCAATTTTGTCATATACATGTATTAGGAAAAATGCTTCTAATAAAAGCTATAGCTGTTTCAAAAGTGTATTTAAGTATGCACCGGGCACCAGCATTTTAAGTACAGCACTTTCTCAGAGAGCCTACAGTGCTTGTAACATCTGGCAATGACTCAATTTGTTGATTGCTGACATGACACAAGCCCCACTGGCACTCTGAGCAGCTGTAGTATTTAAAATGCTGGTGCACTGGGAATATCTAGCTATGCTTCATGTGCAGAGAAAAATGTTAACACTAAAACACTGATATATGTTACTAGAAGCATTTTTGCCAATACTGTATATTGCAAATATGTTTCTATTCAAAGATGTAATAAATCTATGTGCATTTAAATTTTGACTGGAATGTCCCTTTAAGTGCTGCAATGGAAAAAGGTCCTCATACACAATAAATGTTTTATTTGAGCACAGTATTTACCAGCAATTAAAGGGACATGAACCCCAAAACTGTTTTCATGATTTAGACAGAGCATACATTTTTAAATAACTTTCCAATTTACCGAATTTGCTTCATTCTCTTGATACCCTTTGTTGAAAAGCATATCTAGATAGGCTCAGGAGATGGGAGTTAGTTTCTGATTGGTGTCTGCAAGGGTAAGTACTCTTTGCTATGGGACTGGAGTTTTAAGTAGTCCTGTCAGCCTCTCAGTGAGAGCATGGATGAAAGTTAGAGTCCGGAGATGCAGGGAGAGTTTTTCTGCGAAACCACCCCGACTAATATTAACAGCTCCATAACCAATCAGCATTGACGCGTTTCCCTGCCTGCTTTCTTCACTCATTTACAGCTTCCTGAGGGCCAGCAAATAGCTTATCCATGTCCTCTAAACCTGGGGGCCCCAGGTGAGATGGGTCTTTTCTCTGGAGGAGTGGTTCCCTTTGAGGCTTCAGGGGTGCAGCCATCAGGGTCGGGGCCTTCAAATGCCCCGCCAGAGATGACTTTTGCCTTTAGATTCAGACAGATGCGCCTGCGTGTACTTCTGAGGCAGGTATTGGAGGCTTTGGAGGATTTAAGTCTTAATTTGCCACCGGATCCCACTCTGATGGCGAACAGCTCTAGACGAGTAGGGGGATGCGGATCCTACTCCTGACTGTCTTTTGTTTGTGTATCTAATCCCAGTTCTGAGCTCTTGAGGAATCGGCTCTCTGACAAGCTGGCCCTGTTAGTGTTTCTATTCTTTTTTTGGCGTTCACCTGCGGGTGCTGCCTACTTTCTTTTGATCTGGTTAGGGATGTGTTTCTTTAATTTATTTCTGGAGCTCGAGAACTGTTGTAGACTTTTTCTTGTAGAAACATTTTTCTTCTCTGGGATTTTGATACTAGCGATTTTATGGTCACAATGGTTGTTGATTCCAGCGGAAGTTACAAACACACGCAAAAAAAAAATGTTGAGACAATGTTTAAGCCTCAGAGCTTATTTGTCTGTTGTTTGTCTGTTTGTTTAGTCTAGCCCGCTAGGGTTTAGAACTAGTTCACTCTGTTCTTTTGAGGTTATACCAGACATTTTGTGTCCTGACAACAGGCTGGTCCTGTTTGGGGTACTTAAGGTTTGCTTATCTCTGGGTTACAAGGTTGTTTTTCTTGTTTCTACAATTTATAGGAGGCCTTTCTATCCTAGATATCAGGTTGGTCCTACATTATTTCATCTTGGTGTGGCGTCTGATGTTGGTCGTACTCGATACTAAGTGTTTTTTCCCTGCATAGCTTACGTGGTTTGCTGGGATTACGAATTCTGCTATGGCAGTATGTTTTAGTTCCGGAGGTCCTTGGACAGGGGGGGAGGGATCAGATGACTGCTTGGAGATCTCAAGTACCTGGTGTAGGGGGTGATTATTCCCCCCCTATTGGTTCTCCTTGTGGTTTGGATTGTCCGATTTTCAGATCTCTTTCACCAGTGTTTCTCTCCTCTTTTTGAGGATTTCTATGCTTTTCGCTTCCCTTTGCCATTTTGGGGTAGGACTTTCGGTCATCTGGTTGCGGAGACTAGGAGGGACAGTTTTTCTCCTTGTAGTATCCCTTTTTGTAACCTATATACTTGGGGATCCGGGGGATTGTTAGGCAGTCTCTCTTGCCGTTAACTGAAGGAGTTTTAGGATGCTCGCTCATTAGTTAATTCCTTGAGCTGTAGGTTTTCTGAGAGTTAATCCAGCCTGGATCTTTAGAGACTGTCATATTCTCTCAATCATGGAGTTCTGATCTCTTTTGGGGCCCTTTCTTTGTCTTTAGACTTTGTGGGTGTTGTCTTAGAGGCCTTTTGGGGCTGTATGGACAGCCACTGGGATACATCATGAGAGATCAGAGTTCAAGACCCCATGGGGGTATGGCATGCATCAACGTTGGTGCAAATTTCATTTCCAAATAACTTTGTGGTTGTTCCGCAAGGTTTTTGGTCTTGATCCCGGCACCCTGTTTTTGGGGGTCCGTTTTTTAACCTAGTCCTGTTCTTTGACTTGGCCTTTTGCTTACTCTGTTTTCAAGATTTTAATAGTCTTGGATCTGTCCGGCGTTCAGTAGCAGGCTTGTTTTCCTGGTCCTGGGGAAATCTCCTTGTTCCTACTGGGGCGGTTCTTTTTTCTCTCTTCTGGAGAAATGGAGGGATGTTTTTCTGGGAATTTCTTTACTTGAATATTCGTGGGTTTCTTCGTTTTCCTTCTATTTGGAAGGATCTGATCTACTGCGCCTATCCAGTTTCTCTGTGCTAGTTAGCTGTCTATGTTTAAGGTAGTCTTGTTCTACCTTTTTGTCCTTTTGTTCTTCCGGAACTTCGGTTCCGATTAAGGTTTTTACTTTGGTTCCTTTTGGATCCATGTAGGAGAGGTGATCTGGAATTTTTTCCTTTCTTTTCCTCTCCTCTGTCGGTAGAGTATTTTCTACGAGACTTTGTCCTCTTTTTCGAGTTATGTTAGGGGCTTCTCTCTCTGTGCTGTCCTTGAATCTTCGGAGATTGTTTCTGGAGGTTCTTTCGGACCTTCTTATCTGATTCTTCCTTTCTTCAGTTAGAAAAGAATGTGGTGTGGGAGTTTGTTGTTTCCCTTGCCATTGTTCATGGAGAGGTTTTTTATTTGTGTGCTTCTTGAGAGTGGGACTTTGTCTTCTGAGAGGCGTTTGTGCTCAGTGGAGTCCAGAATTTGGAGTGATCTTTAACTGTGATCCTTATGGTTCTAATTGATGGGCAGTTACCTTGTCCTCTTTCCATATTTTTGTTCTTCCTGCTTCTGTGTATTTTTTTATCGGGAATCCGGGGTTTATCAGGCTGTGGTGCCATCAGAATAGGCCGCCTTTTTGTTCCCGAGCCGTTTGCATTCAGTGTCTATATAAGCTTGGGTATTGATTTCCCAAAAGTAATGAATGCAGCTGTGGACTGTCCCCGTTTTAAAGAAGAAAAACTTAAATTATGCTTACCTGATAATTTTTCTTTTCTTCTGTACGGGGAGAGTCCACAGCTCCCCGTCCGTTTTTTTTCTGTGGGGTGGCCTTAAATTATTTTTGATTCATTCTTCTGGCACCTTTTTTTTCACCCTGATATTTCTCCTACTGTTCCTGTTCCCTTGGCAGAATGACTGGAGGATGAGGGAAGGGGGGGGGGGAGCTATTTAAGAAGATTAGGATTTTGGCTGCGGGGTAGTCTTTGCCTCCTCCTGGGTGGCCAGGTTCTAAATTTCCCAAAAGTAATGAATGTAGCTGTGGACTCTCCCTGTACAGAAGAAAAGAAAATGATCAGGTAAGCATAATTTAAGTTTTTAACAGTGTTATACATTTGCACTAGGTGACAGCAGTGTTTGCCACTATGTAGTGCACGCTACCTACCTAGGTATGCTCTTCAACAAAGAATACCATAAGAATTTTTTTTTTGATAATTGAAGTAAATAAAAAGTAAAAACAATTTGTATTCTTTTTTCTGAAAATAATTTAGGCTTCAGGTCCCTTTAAGCTGTGTGTTTAACTCCTTTGCTAAGGTCAGTAAAACAAAAACAAAAAATGTATGCGGTAACAAATTTGTGTATGTTTTGCCTCAGAATGTCCCTTTAAAGATGATCCCCTTGGAATCCATTAGTTATAGAAAGAGTGACCTGAGGTATCAGCACCTCTCACTGGATCTCTGTAACAACGTGAGAGTGGAAATCAGAGCATTAGGATTGAAGACTCAACAGGAAGGATCATAAGGATGTCCATAACTTTGTCAGCAGTGGTAGCCAATCAACTGCCTTCTTTTACACATTCTTAGTGGCCACATCCTGACTTGATCATAATCAATTAGACAAAGTTCCTAATATCATCACCCGTACCTTGTAAATTCCATATAACTACTACAAACTCCAGCCTATGACTCAGTATTTAGCAGTGACCATATATGAGTAATATACAGGAATTGTGTGTGTGTATGGAGGTCATTATGACCTTGGGTTGGGCATTTCCTGGCAGACAAGAGAAGCCGCACAGGAAATTAATTGTCTATAATTTCACAAGCTGGCAGAGGTGATTATGAGCATAATATACAAGGAACAATTAGAAAAATTGAGATACACATCTAAAGCAGAGATTCAACGATTGAAGCAAAGGGGCAACAAACAAATGTATGTTATATCTGTTCTGTGCTTTATAAATAACACAGTGGCCGCAGAATGATTTTGTTTAACTCTATACAGCTTTCAGTATAAGTAAGAGTTAGAGACACGCAGTATATGTATGTATGCTTTTTGTTAGGTTAGACATTTTCTAATGGGCTAATTGGTATGATGAAGTACTGACCCTATGACAAGAGTGTGAATAGCTTTAATTATTTATTGGAACTGACGTGATACATATGAAGGTTACTTTATTGATTTATTTATCATTTATTTATTTTGGGGTCATAATTAACACTTTTCTTGTAATATTCTTGTTTTGTATACACTAGTTTGTGTCCATACGTGTATGCTAAAAACAACACCAGTTTGGGATATTACACCTGCAGGTATGGTTCAATAGGATCTCCTGCAATAGACCATTCAGAGTAGATCATGTGCCATAGAAGTATTTTTAGATTTTGTCCCACCTGTGCTGATATCATTGATGCTGCAGTATTGTAGCTTGCCTTTTTGACATAATGGTACCAAATTGGACATTGGATTAACATAGTTCGCTTACGGTTGCCATTAAACCATTCATGGTGAGTGGCCCTATTTTGTACAATAATATGAGCCTATATTGTGTCTAGTATGATGCCAAACCAACGGCTAGATTACGAGTTTTGCGTTAGAGGCTGTGCGGTGCTAACAAGCAGTTTATGCTCACTGCTCACTTACAGACATTGCTGGCATTACGGGTTTTTACAAACCAGATAAGAAGTGAGCGTTGAGCAAAATTTTGCTCATTACCGCACTCCAATACCAGCGCTGCTTACGTTAGTGGTGAGCTGGTGTAACGTGCTCGTGCATGATTTCCCCATAGGAATCAACGGGGAGAGCCGGCTGAAAAAAAGTCTAACACCTGCAAAAAAGCAGCGTAAAACTCACTAACGCAGCCCCATTGATTCCTATGGGGAAATAAAATTTACGTTTACACCTAACACCCTAACATGAACCCGAGTCTAAACACCCCTAATCTTACACTTATTAACCCCTATTCTGCCGCCCCCGACATCGCCGCCACCTACATTATATTATTAACCCCTAATCTGCCGCTCCGGACACCGCCGCCACCTACATTATAGTTATGAACCCCTAATCTGCTGCCCCCAACATCCCAACACCTACCTAATATTTATTAACCCCTAATCTGCCGCCCCCAATGTCGCCGCCACCTACCCACACTTATTAACCCCTAATCTGCTGCCCCCAACGTTACCGCCACTATATTAAATGTATTAACCCCTAAACCTAAGTCTAACCCAAACCTTAACACCCCTAACTTAAATATAATTTAAAATGATCTAAATAAAATTACTATTATTACCTAAATAATTCCTATTTAAAACTAAATATTTACCTATAAAATAAACCCTAAGCTAGCTACAATATAACTAATAGCTACATTGTAGCTAGCTTAGGTTTTTTTATTTATTTTACAGGCAAGTTTGTATTTATTTTAACTAGGTACAATAGTTATTAAATAGTTATTAACTATTTAATAACTACCTAGCTAAAATAAATACAAAAGTACCTTTAAAATAAAACCTAACCTAAGTTACAAGTACACCTAACACTACACTATAATTAAATTAATTCCCTAAATTAAATACAATTAAATAAAGTTATCTAAAGTACAAAAACAAACAAACACTAAATTACATAAAATTATAAACAAATTACAAGATTTTTTAAACTAATTACACCTAATCTAATCCCCCTAACAAAATAAAAAGCCCCCCAAAATAAAAAAAGCCCTACCCTACACTAAATTTCAAATAGCCCTTAAAAGGGCCTTTTGCGGGGCATTGTCCCAAAGTAATCAGCTCTTTTACCTGTAAAAAAAATTACAAATCACCCTCCCAACATTAAAACCCACCACTTACACAACCAACCCTACTCTAAAACCCACCCAATACCCCCTTAAAAAAACTAACACTAACCCCTTGAAGATCATATATGGCGTAAATATCTTTATTGGTGTGAATCAAAGTGTTTCTCTAGGAGAAGGGTCAGCATCCCTAGAATTTTGTGTTTTCTCCAGGAAGGCCTGGAGAAGGGTTTGTCAAGCAGTACTCTGAAGGGTCAGATTTCTGCATTATCTATTTTGTTGCACAAGCGTCTGGCGGATGTGCCAGATGTGCAATCTTTTTGTTAGGCCCTTGTCAGAATCAGGCCTGTGTTTAAGTCTATTGCTCCTTCTTGGAGCCTTAACCCTGTTCTTAAAGTTTTGCAGCTGGCTCCGTTTGAGCCTATGCATTCCATAGATAATAATAAGTTGTTATCTAGGAAGGTTTTGTTTCTCTTTGCTATCTCTTCTGCTCGGAGAGTCTCAGAACTCTCAGCTTTGCAGTGTAATTTGCCTTACCTTATCTTTCATGCTGATAAGGTGGTTCTTCATACTAAGTTTAGTATTCTTCCCAAAGTGGTTTCTGATAGAAACATTATTCAGGAAATTGTTGTTCCTTCTCTATTTCCTAATCCTTCTTCTCATAAGGAACGTTTGTTGCATAACTTGGATGTTGTTCGTGCTCTGAAATTTTACCTTCAGGCGACTAAGGGTTTTCGCCAGACCTCTGCCCTGTTTGTTTGTTTCTCTGGTAAACATAAAGGTCAGAAAGCTACTTCTACAGTACTTCTATTTCTCTGTGGTTGAGAAGTATTATTTGTTTTTCTTATGAGACTGCTGGTCAGCAGCCTCCTGAGAGAATTACGGCTCATTCCACGAGGGCTGTCCCCTCTTCTTGGGCTTTCAAAAATGAAGCTTCTGTGGAATAGATTTGCAAGGCTGCAACTTGGTCCTCCCTGCATACATTTTCCAAATTTGATACTTATGCTGAGGCTTCTTTTGGGAGAAAGGTTCTTCAAGCGGTGGTGCCTTCTGTTTAGGTCTGCCTGTCTTGTTCTCCCTCCCTATTCATCTGTGTCCTCTAGCTTGGGTATTGGTTCCCACTAGTAATTGATGAAGTTGTGGAATCTCCATATCTTAGGAAAGAAAACAAAATGTATGCTTACCTGATTATTGATCATTTATTTATTTCCGGATATGGAGACTCCACGACCCCACCCTTTAATTTAAGACAGTTATTTTTTTGACTAATCCTCAGGCACCTCTACACCTTTGTGTTATTCCTTTTTCCATTTACCTTCGGTCGAATGACTGGGGATTATGGGTAGGGGAGTGACACTTAAAGGGACATGAAACTCAAACATTTTCTTTCATGATTTAGGTAGAACATACGATTTTAAACAACTTATCAAATTTGTTTAATTCTCTTGGTATCATCAAATTTGTTTAATTCTCTTGGTGTCATTTGTTGAAAGAGCATTAATGCACTACTGGTGTCTAACTGAACACATGTGTGAGCCAATGACAATCAGTATATATATATATATATGCGGCCACCAATCAGCAGCTAGAACCTAGATTATTTGCTGCTCCTGAGCTTACCTAGATAAACCTTTTAGCAAAGGATAACAAGAGGAGGAAGCAAATTAAATAATAGAAGTAAATTGGAAAGCTGTTTAAAATTGTATGCTCTGTCTAAATCATGAATGTCTAATTATGACTTTACTGTCTCTTTAACAGCTTTGCTGTGGTGCTCTTTGCCTCCTCCTGCTGGCCAGGAGTGATATCCCCACTAGTAATTGATGACGTTGTGGACTCTCCATATCCGGAAATAAATAAATGTATCAGGTAAGCATACATTTTGTTATTTCACATTCAAATGTTCTTCACATAGAAGAATATGTTCTATATATTAATAAATACATATTTCTATTTATATATGATAGTATTCTGGTACAATATACAGCTAAACCTATATATATATATATATATATATATATAGGTATAGATATATATAGGAATATATATTTAAAAATACATGGAACATTTTTTGCTATATGCAGAACAAAATATATGTTCATCAGGGTCTTCAATGGCAATCTGCAGTTTGTATTGCCACTGTGTCTAGTGCAGCATCTTATTGGTTTGATGCCTTGTCTATTCATATTAAATATGAATATTTTATTAAATATGAATATTGCATATATGTTTTTTCATGTTTTCATTTACCTAACTGCAAAGGGCTCCAATGCACTTATACACTCACCGGCCACTTTATTAGGTACACCTTGTTAGTACCGGGTTAGACCCCCTTTTGCCTTCAGAACTGCCTTAATTCTTCGTGGCACAGATTCAACAAGGTGTTGGAAACATTCCTCAGAGATTTTGGTCCATATTGACATGATAGCATCACGAATTGTCATGCAGTTGCAGAGTTGTCGGCTGCACATTCATGATGCAAATCTCCAGTTCCACCACATCCCAAAGGTGCTCTATTGGCTAAGATCTGGTGACTGTGAAGGCCTTTGGAGTACAGTGAACTTATTGTCATGTTCAAGAAACCAGTTTGAGATGATTTGTGACATGGCGCATTATCCTGCTGGAAGTAGCCATCAAAAGATGGTACACTGTAGTCATAAAGGGATGGACATGGTCAGCAACAATACTCAGGTAGGCCGTGGCATTTAAACAATGCTCAATTGGTACTAAGGGGCCCAAAGTGTGCCAAAAATATAACCCACACCATTTCACGCCAACCATCAGCCTGAAACATTGATACAAGGCAGGAGGGATCCATACTTTCATGTTGTTTATTTCAAACTCTGACCCTACCATCTGAATGTCGCAGCTGAAATCAAGACTCATCAGACCAGTCATTCTTTTTCTAATCTTCTATTGTCCAATTTTGGTGAGCCTGTGCAAATTGTAGCCTCAGTTTCCTGTTCTTAGCTGACAGGAGTGGCACTCGGTGTGGTCTTCTGCTGCTGTAGCCCATCTGCTTCAAGGTTCGACGTGTTGTGCGTTCAGCGATGGTATTCTGCATGCTTTGATTGCAACAAGTGGTTATTTGAGTTACTGTTGCGTTTTTATCATCTCAAACCACTCTGCCCATTCTCCTCTGACCTCTGACATCAACAAGGCATTGTCGTCCACACAACTGCCTCTCACTGGATATTTTCTCTTTTTCCAATCATTCTCTGTAAACCCTAGAGATGGTTGTGCGTGAAAATCCGAATAGATCAGCAGTTTTTTAAATCCTCAGACCAGCCCGTCTGGCACCAACAAACATGCCATGTTCATAGTCCTTTAAATCTCCTTTCTTCCCCATTCTGATGCTCTGTTTGAACTTCAGCTAGTTGTCTTCACCACATCTAGATGCCTAAATGTATTGAGTTGCTGCTATGTGATTGGCTGAGTATCAATTTGTGTTACCCAGTAATTGAACAGGTGTACCTAATAAAATGGCTGGTGAGTGTATGTATGTCTTATGTGTGTGTACATATGTATTTATGTGTTTATATGTGTTTGTATGTTTGTAAATACATATATACACATATAAATACATATGTACACACATATAAATATATATGGTCTGAAAGAGATGCATTTGCTTAACTTTGAAGACACACGTAGTTTGCTCACATTGAGATCCCTAGATAGTACTGAATCACTGGATACACCATATGATTGTGCTAAGGGAACCACAAATAAAACTACATCCAATTTTTACCCAATTCAATCAAGAGGTAAACAATTGAAGCTATTCCACGAGAGAGTACTTGAAGATCTGAGTGTTCTCTCGCAGGAGAGTGCACATACTAAATCTAACATTTCGTATAAAGAAAGGCAAGCAATTAAGTCATTGCAGTCAAACAAATCATTGGTTATAAAAAATCCAGACAAGGGAGGAAGTATTGTCATTATGGACAAAAGCTTCTATGTGTCTGAGGCCTTACGCCAACTAGGTGACCCTAATATGTATACAAAATTAAGTAGCAATCCCACCGCTAGATTTCAGAGGGAGCTAATGTTGCTCTTGGATGATGGTGTGGAAATAGGCATCCTGGACAAGAAGACTGCAATAGGTTTGAATGTAAGTGATCCAGTATTGCCTATTTTCCACCACATTCCAAAGGTGCCGCAGAAATTGGCTCACTACTTGAACCAACATCTGAATGGCTGGATATGTACGTCCAGCCCGTTGTAAATAGACTCCCGAGCTATATTAGAGACACCACTTAAAGCTGATGGAGGATATGGAATGGAAGAATGACTTTAACTTGTTAACTGTAAGCGTGGTGTCTTTATATTCTGCAATCCCACACAATATGGGACTTGAAGCCATCTCCACTTTCCACCCCCCCCCCAATAATCAAAAATGCTAAGCATGTATTTAAGTATCTTATCTGGTACCCATAAAGTACCAATAAGTAGCTTACAAAGCAGACCTCTATATACATATAGTTTGCTTTTCTTTTACAAAGATATGACGAGTCCACGGATGTCATCCTTACTTGTGGGATTTATCCTCCTGCTGACAGGAAGTGGCAAAGAGCACCACAGCAGAGCTGTATATATAGCTCCTCCCTTCCCTCCCAACCCAGTCATTCTCTTTGCCTTGTTAGTACTAGGAAGAGGTAAAGTGAGGTGTTAGCTTTATTTTCTTCAATCAAGAATTTTTTATTTTAAAATGGTGCCAGTGAGTACTATTTTTCTTAGGGAGAAAATGGTCAGTTCCTTACTTCCTAAGAGGAGTGGGGACATTTGATTTTCTGAACTGATGTTGATGATCTTAAGAAAGATTGTCTAAGATCCATGATGGTTCCCACAGCGTCTGAAGGTAGTGAAAGAAAATCTTCAATGTGGAGAACGATGTCTTGCTACAAGCAACTTTGAGGTATGTTCAGTACTTTAAGTTCTGGGAGACCTGATGCACAGAACAGGCTGACATATGTACCTTATGGGTAGGGGTAAGCAGTATACATTATGAGTAATGTGCTAATGTGCCTGGAATCCCTTATTTTTTATTTATATTTCAAAGTTGGTAAAATACACTTTGTTTTATTTTGGGCTTGTTTTTTTTTGACGCTGGGAGTTGCAGTCTTATTGAGTATACTCTGGCCATAGGTGTCATGTTTTTTAGTATAGAGGGCACATGGTTTTTATTTTTGTGAATTAGGACCCATGTGGGTCTTGCTGGAATGACGCCCACGGTGGGCGGGGCCTTGTTTCACGCGCTCAGACGCGCAGCTTAACCGGATCGTGTGGACGTTAGAGTCCTGACCTATTGTGGGGCCTATGTTTTCCGGAGTTCTACGGATTTGACAGGCTTTTGGAGCGGCAGCTGTTTTCATTCTGGGGGCAGGTAGGCGCCACAGCAGTGCTGTGGCGTGGTGTAGAGGATTTTAAAAAGTATTATTTATTTTTGACAAAGATGTTATCTTATTGATTTGTCATTCTGTGCAAGCTATTCAATGTTGTTAAAGTGTTTGGGACACCTTATAAACTTATTTTTATTGCCTTAAAACCGTTTTTGAAACTTTCAGAAAAATAGTTGCACTTTTAAATTTAAAGGTGCAGTACAGTTTTTTGCTGCATTATTTTTTGGCTATAATATAATTCAGAGATAAAAGATTGTTTTATAACGATTAAAATTAAGATTGCTAATCTGTTTAACATGTCTGACTCTGAGGCGGAAACTCATTGTTCTATGTGTTTAGATGCCACTGTGGAACCCCCTCTATCTTTTTGTCCCTCGTGTACTGCGAGGGCCTTACAATGTAAAGCACATATTTTATGTAAAGAAAAATGTGTCTAAGAATGATTTTCAGTCTGAGGAGAATCAAGGTATACCGCTAACTTCTCCCCAAGCGTCACAACCTTTAACGCCCACCCAAGCGACGACTGGTTCTTCAACCACGTCTAATTCATTTACTCTGCAGGATATGGCTGCAGTTATGTCAACTACCCTTACAGAGGTATTATCTAAGTTGCCAGTGTTACAGGGTAAACGCAGTAGGACAGAGGTCAATTTGCATAAGCCTTCTGATGCGTTGTTAGCTATTTCCGATGTACCCTCACAGGGATCTGAATTGGGGGTCAGGGAACTTCTGTCTGAGGGGGAGCTTTCCGATTAAAGAAGTGCATTGCCTCAGATGGACTCGGACGTCATGTCCTTTAAATTTAAGCTTGAGCACCTCCGTCTGTTGCTTAGGGAGGTTTTAGCGACTCTGGATGACTGTGACCCCATTGTGGTCCCACCAGAGAAATTGTGTAAGATGGACAAATACTTAGAGGTACCTGCTTACACTGACGTTTTTCCAGTTCCTAAGAGAATATCAGAGATTATTAAGAGAGAATGGGACAGACCGGGTATACCGTTTTCACCTTCTCCTAATTTAAAAAAAATGTATCCTATATCTGACACTATTATGGACTCGTGGCAAACAGTACCTAAGGTGGAGGGAGCTATATCTACCCTGGCTAAGCGTACAACTATTCCTATTGAGGACAGTTGTGCTTTTAAATACCCTATGGATAAAAAGTTGGAGGGTCTTCTAAAGAAATTGTTTATTCATCAGGGTTTCCTTTTACAACCAACGGCCTGCATTGTACCAGTTACTTCTGCAGCGGCTTTTCTGGTTTGATGCTTTAGAAGAGTCTCTTAAGATTGAGACTCCTTTGGAGGATATTTTAGACAGAATTAAGGCTCTTAAGCTGGCTAATTCTTTTATTACAGATGCCGTCTTTCAGATTGCCAAGCTGGCGGCTAAGAATGCTGGATTTGCCATTTTAGCGCGTTAGAGCGTTATGGTTAAAATCTTGGTCTGCTGATGTGTCATCTAAGTCTAAGCTTTTGGCTATCCCTTTCAAAGGGAACACCCTATTCGGGCTTGACTTGAAAGAGATCATTTCTGACATTACGGGAGGTAAGGGTCATCTCCTACCTCAGGATAGATCTGCTAAACTGAGGGGTAAACAGAATAATTTTCGTTCCTTTCGGAACTTTAAAGGAGCCCCATCTTCTTCCTCTTCTTCTGCCAAGCAGGAAGGGAATTTTGCTCAGGCCAAGCCCGTCTGGAGACCCAACCAGGCATAGAACAAGGGTAAACAACCCAAGAAGCCTGCTGCTGCTACCAAGACAGCATGAAGGGGCTGCCCCCGATCCGGGACTGGATCTAGTAGGGGGCAGACTTTCTCTCTTTGCTCAGTCATGGGTAAGGGATGTTCAGGATCCTTGGACACTGGAAATCGTGTCCTAAGGATATCTGCTGGAATTCAAAAGTTATCTCCCAAGGGGGAGGTTTCTTATTTCACGATTGCAGACCAGACAAAAAGAGAGGCGTTCTTACGTTGTGTAAAAGACCTCTCTACTATGGGAGTAATTCGTCCCGTTCCAAGACTGGAACAGGGACCGGGGTTTTACTCAAATCTTTTTGTGGTTCCCAAAAAGGGAGGGCACGTTTTGACCCATTTTAGATCTAAAGAGTCTAAACAAGTTTCTCAGAGTCCCATCCTTCAAATGGAGACTATTCGAACAATTTGGCCATTGATCCAGGAGGGTCAATATATGACTACCGTGGATGCATACCTTCATATTCCCATCCACAAGGATCATCATCAGTATCTAAGGTTTGCCTTCCTGGACAAACATTTTCAGTTCGTGGCTCTTCCCTTCGGGTTGGGCCACAGCACCCAGGATCTTCACGAAGGTTCTAGGGTCTCTTCTGGCGGTTCTCAGACCGCAGGGCATAGCAGTGGCACCTTACCTAGACGATATTCTGATTCAGGTGTCAACTTATCATCTGACGAAATTTCACACAGATACAGTGTTGTCCTTTCTGAGAACTCACGGATGGAAGGTGAACTTAGAAAAGAGTTCACTAATTCCACGGACAAGGGTTCCCTTCTTGGGAACTCTGATAGATTCTGTAGACATGAAAATATTTCTGACGGAGGTCAGAAAGTCAAAGATTCTAAATACATGCCGAGCCCTTCAGTCCAATCCTCGGCCATCTGTGGCTCAGTGTATGGAGGTAATAGGATTGATGGTGGCGGCAATGGACTTCATTCCGTTTGCTCGTTTTCATCTCAGACCACTGCAACTGTGCATGCTCGGACAGTGGAATGGGGACTATGCAAAATTTATCTCCTCCGATAAATCTGGGTCAAGAGACCAGAGACTCTCTTCTTTGGTGGTTGGCGCCAGATCATCTGTCCAAGGGACGTGTTTCCGCAGACCCTCGTGGGTGATGGTGACAACGGACGCCAGCCTACTAGGCTGGGGTGCAGTCTGGAATTCCCTGAAGACTCAGGGTGTATGGACTCAAGTGGAGTCTCTACTTCCGATCAATATTCTGGAATTGAGAGCAATATTCAATGCGCTTCAGGCATGGCCTCAGTTGGCTTCGGCCAAATTCATCAGATTCCAGTCAGACAATATTACGACTGTGGCTTACATCTATCATCAGGGGGGAACGAGGAGTTCCTTAGCGATGACAGAAGTATCCAAGATAATTCGGTGGGCGGAGACCCACTCTTGTTACCTGTCAGCAATTTACATCCCAGGAGTAGACAACTGGGAAGAGGATTATTTAAGTCACCAGGCTTTTCATCCGGGGGAGTGGGAACTCCATCCGGAGGTATTTGCCTCACTGATTCTCAGATGGGGCAGACCGGAATTGGATCTGATGGCGTCTCGACAGAATGCCAAGCTCCCAAGATACGGATCCAGGTCAAGGGATCCTCAGGCCGAACTAGTAGATGCCTTGGCAGTACCTTGGTCGTTCAACCTAGCTTATGTGTTTCCACTGTTTCTTCTCCTTCCCCGGGTGATTGCTCGGATCAAGCAGGAGAGAGCTTCAGTAATTCTAATAGCGCCTGGGTGGCCACGCAGGACTTGGTATGCAGATCTAGTGGACATGTCCTCTCTGCCTCCGTGAAAACTCCCACTGAGACAGGACCTTCTCATTCAAGGTCCTTTCCAACATCCAAATCTAATTTCTCTACAACTGACTGCTTGGAGATTGAACGCTTGATTTTATCTAAGCGGGGATTCTCTGATGCGGTCATTGATACTTTGATTCAGGCACGTAAGCCTGTCACTAGAAAGATCTATCATGAAATATGGCGTACATATCTTTTTGGTGTGAATCCAAGGGCTACTCATGGAGTAGGGTTAGGATTCCCAAGATTCTGTCTTTTCTTCATGAAGGATTGGAGAAAGGGTTATCAGCGAGTTCCTTAAATGGACAGATCTCTGCTTTGTCAATTTTACTACACAAACGTGTTCCAGACATTCAGTCTTTTTGTCAGACTTTAACCAGAATTAAGCCTGTGTTTAGACCAATTGCTCCGCCCTGGAGTTTGAATTTAGTTCTTAATGTTCTTCAGGGGTTCCGTTTGAACCTATGCATTCCATAGATATTAAGCTGTTATCTTGGAAAGTTTTGTTTTTGGTTGCTATTTCTTCTGCTCGTAGAGTTTCTGAGCTTTCAGCATTACAATGTGATTCACCTTATCTTATCTTCCATTCTGATAAGGTGGTTTTTACGTACCAAACCTGGTTTCCTTCCTAAGGTTGTTTCTAATAAGAATATTAATCAGGAAATCGTTGTTCCATCTTTATGTCCTAATCCTTCTTCTAAGAAGGAGCGTAAGTTACATAACCTGGATGTGGTCCGTGCCTTGAAGTTTTACTTGCAGGCGACTAAAGATTTCCGTCAATCATCTTCATTATTCATTGTTTATTCTGGACAGTGTAGGGGTCAGAAAGCTACGGCTACCTCTCTTTCTTTTTGGCTGAAGAGTATCATTTGTCTGGCATATGAGACTGCTGGACAGCAGCCTCCTGAAAGAATTACGGCTCATTCTACTAGGGCTTTGGCTTCCGCATGGGCTTTTAAAATGATGCTTCTGTTGAACAGATTTGCAAGGCTGCGACTTGGTCGTCTCTTCATACTTTTCCAAATTTTCCAAATTTGATACTTTTGCTTCTTCTGAGGCTGTTTTTGGGAGAAAGGTTCATCAAGCAGTGGTGCCTTCCGTTTAGGTTCCTGTCTTGTCCCTCCCTTTCATCCGTGTCCTATAGCTTTGGTATTGGTATCCCACAAGTAAGGATGAAATCCGTGGACTCGTCATACCTTTGTAAAAAAAAAGAAAATTTATGCTTACCTGATAAATTTATTTCTTTTACAATGTGACGAGTCTATGGCCCACCCTGTCATTTTTAAGACAGGTATATATTTAGTTTTATTAAACTTCAGTCACCTCTGCACCTTTAGCGTTTCCTTTCTCTTCCTAACGTCGGTCGAATGACTGGATTGGGAGGAAAGGGAGGAGCTATATATACAGCTCTGCTGTGGTGCTCTTTGCCACTTCCTGTCAGCAGGAGGATAAATCCCACAAGTAAGGATGAAATCCGTGGACTCGTCATATCGTAAAAGAAATAAATTTATCAGGTAAGCATAAATTTTCTTTTTTCAATAAGTATTTTCAACTTGCTCATATAACATGTTTTCAATATTAATGAATTGTTTATTGTCATAGGAGGTTCATAAATGATTAATTTCCCCTTTAAATTGACATGTGAATAGCAAAACTTAAAATCAGGCAAGTAGTAGTTAACTTGTTGTTTTAATTAATGTTAATTGATGTCTCTTTAAGAAGAGAACATGTTCACAGCAGCTAGATAGCAGTGATCAAGCGTGGGATACCACGCGAAACATGTCTGCAGTCTACTTGCTGTGACTCTTACTATGCTACTATGGGGGTGAGGCTCCTTTTTGTTTTTAATGTTTCCAAATAAACAGTGCTATTTTTACCTCAACATTGGTGGTGAACAGTGAGTTACTTTTCTCTGTACATACTGGATAAGCGCCTTCATCCGTGAAGCCCGGAATACCTCTGTTGTTTACAGTATAATCTATTTGGTTGGCCAACCTTAACTAATTTGCTCTTACAAGTATCTAAAAAGTATCCATATATATTGATTACTCAACGTTTGTACTCTAAAAAGAACCCCTTTTTTAAGGAGTTCACAACTTAGTTTAGATGATACTTCATACATATGAAGGAAGCAACTCTGTACTCCGCATTTGTTACAATAATACCAGCTGTGTGGCCGAAAAAGTTAGTAATGTGTTAATCAGGCAGGTTATCTTAGTGCGGTCTTGCCTTATTCAGCAGAAATCTCTGTGTCTCTGTTTGCCTAACAAGTGCACGTGTTTACATGAATCAATCTCTAACCTTTATCTTCTCTCTTCTGAATTGGATTCTTCCGATGAGTGTTTTGTTGAGTCTTCAGACCTATGAATTTGGTCCCTTTACTTCTTCTGTTTTTTTGTCGGCTCTGCATCCGTCTACAGCCCGCAAGTGTATGTGCTGGTTCTGGAGCAGTCACTATCCTTAGCGTTTGATCAGCGGTTAGCCCCAATTGCACGCCTTTTCCTAAGACTCCCTATGATTGGCTGTCTTGTGGGGGTAGGTTCCTGCTGTTTACGCTGTTCAGCTCTACGGCAATACTGGGCGAAAGTGAAATTGTCAAGCGAGGAGTTCTGCAACGCGTTTCAGCTGAGCACCTCAGCCTTTCTCAAGCATCATGCTTGAGAAAGGCTGAGATAAGGATAGTGACTGCTCCAGAACCAGCACATACACTTGCGGGCTGCAGACGGATGCAGAGCTGACAAAAAACAGAAGAAGTAAAGGGACCAAATTCATAGGTCTGAAGACTCAACAAAACACTCATCGGAAGAATCCAATTCAGAAGAGAGAAGATAAAGGTTAGAGATTGATTCATGTAAACACGTGCACTTGTTAGGCAAACAGAGACACCGAGATTGCTGCCGAATAAGGCAAGAATGCACTAAGATAACCTGCCTGATTAACACATTACTAACTTTTTCGGCCACACAGCTGGTGTTATTGTAACAAATGCGGAGTACAGAGTTGCTTCCTTCATATGTGTGAAGTATCATCTAAACTAAGTTGTGAACGCCTTAAAAAAAGGGGTTCTTTTTAGAGTACAAACGTTGAGTAATCGATATAAATGGATACTTTTTAGATACTTGTAAGAGCAAATTAGTTAAGTTTGGCCAACCAAATAGATTATACTGTACATGTTTATTTATTTCATCTTTAGAATTGTTTAGTTGTTTTAGAGAATTGCTTATGAATTTTTATCTACCCTAAAAGGAACAACACTATTTTTGATTAAGATAGATATCCATTTAAGATATATAATGATTATTTGAACCATTTAAAATATATATAAGGTACTACTTTTTAATATTTTAAAATTTTAATATATTAATTCACACACACTAGTACCTAACACTACTATATTCCTCAATTGTCCAATTTACTTTTTTACCTTTTTATCAATAAAACTATTTTAGAAGTATTTGGTGTTAAATAGTTTCCTTTCTCTAATTTGGGTATTAGCTATCAGCGCTCTTGTTTCTTCCCCCCGACTAGGACAAATGATATGTTACAGTGAAGGAGATTATAGTCCCTTGTTCTTTATTTGCTGTTTAGTAATTGTGAAGGAGAGATTATATTAAATTTCATATTGGTTCCCCAACAAAATTATACTGAATAGACACAGGACAAAGTAACACTAAGTGTAAATTAAGCCTGTGTAGAGGGAATCATTCCCTGCCAATTAGTAGCGTGGGGGGTGCTCAATATCCTGGATAAACATAAGAAAATGTAGATAGAGAAATGGATATAACAGAGCACTCAAAAAATACTGAATAAAGATAATTCAATATGTCAGTGGACTTGCAGGGTTCGGGCTTATTAATAAAACATAACTTTTATTAGTATTGGTATAAAAAGTATATATATAAGTGGTGACAAACCATTCACTCATTCATAATGTGTATAAAAACAGTTAAAATAGATAATGAATGCTGCAATGCCAGGTATAGACCGTTCTGTGTGTGTTAAATGGTAGGTCTGGCAGGGAAGCACCATAAAATGCTCACGGATTGCACATATACTGATCTACAAAAGAGGATTGACCTCGCACAATAATTAAATCTAACTAGTGCAATGCTGGAGCGGTGCTTACAACTGTCAGAGTCCCACACTGTGTCTATAGTTCAAAGTAAATATAATAATAAGTTCCCATAAATATTGAAATACCGGTCTCTGGTGTGAGCCTATTCAGGGGAAACAGCCTAGTATCAATAATGTAAGACACTTGTGTATCAATATCCATTCATTACTCATATTAGTTTAACACACACAAAGCAAGGTTCAAGCATTCATACAGAGCGCCTGATGCGCATTTCGCCACGTCCGTGGCTTTCTCAAAGGCTAACCCGTCTTGTGTCGTCCTACGAGTTAAATACTACTTAAAGCCAATCCGGGGTGAGTATTCATACACACCCCCATAATGCTGGCCAATCATTAATGACCTACCCGATTGGGTAGCAGTCCGTCACATGACTTGACTAAATTGTGACGTCGGTAGATAGGCGTGAGCTTTCACGCGAGTGTAAATACATTGTCAGTTAATATTTGCGAAAGTGCCATCAAAGGGGTATAGACTGATTTGTATATCACGCAGTTGTCATTGATGGTATTTATTTCATGTCTAGTGCAGTCACCAAACAATATAGTTAGTGCTTTTACATTTCGTTGTTTGTGATTGTAGTTCAAAGTACTTAAATTAGTCAATCCTAATACTACCATCATGTGTTAATAAAAATTTGTGGTATTCCTTGTGTTAGCCCCATAAGTGTCAGTACACACACTGTATGTATTAACCATACAAATCACAGCCATACATGTGAACAGTTCTAGTTATTTTAGTTATTAGATGTTTCCCATGTTCATATCTCGGGGATCCCTGCTACAAAAGTTTAAAAGCTGGGTAATGTTCGTCCTTCTCACAATCATACTTAGTCTATTTCAAAATTAGTTTAAGACATAAAACAAATCTGTATAAGTTAGTGAGATTCTTCAGATATACATTGGGCAGACTAGGATCTATGTATAACCAGTGTACCTAATATTTACACACAGGTTTAAACCACACTATGTTCTTGTTTTCTATTAACAATTACATGTTCCCACATCTTGCAGGATCAATGGAGTGTGTTATTTCAATTAGTAATACCAGATAAGCACATCCATATTTCAGTTCGAATATTTATGTTCCATATCGGTGTGATAAACACATAGTTAAATCCATGCTTTCATCTGGATATTTGGATTCTCTATACATGTATTTGATTGTAGTTAAGCAATTGTTGGTTCATGTTACTAGTAACGAGTATACCTAATATTGCAAGCAGGTACTAGCCACACTATATTCTAGTTTTCTATTACTAAATGAATATTCCCACATCTTGCAGGAACCATAGAATGTATTATTTCAATTAGTAATACCAGCAAACTGATACCTCATAGTTCAATAATATTATAAATCATATTGTAAGGCAGAGAGCCTAGGTGATACTATCGGTTACTACATATCTCAATGGCTGATATGCTGAGCCATTTAGTTCGAGCTATGAGTTATACAAATGTTGTTACATGATAAGCACATAGTCAAATCCATATTTTTCTTCGAATTTAATGTCCCCTGTTGGTGGGATAAATACATAGTTAAATCCATGCTTCTATCTTTTTATTTATTTTTATTTTTATTTGGATTCCCAATATGTGTATCTAGATGTAATTAAGTAGTTGTTGGTCCATGTTACTAATGGTTCAGAGATTTCGGGTACAGAAAACTCGTAATTGTAACATCTATTACATTGTTTGTGGATAATGATGCTAATTGATCCTTTTTGTTAGCTACTATAGTACACAAAAGCAGAGTCTTACTGTTAGTTTTACTTTCAAATTTTATAAAAAAGAATTATATCCATCTTGTTCATTGAGACCCACAGGTGCTAGGGTATCCAACCAAAATATCCAGCGGCATTCTACTTGGAGTAACATATTCTCAACATTTCCTGCTCTAATACCAGGTTTTATCACTAGCAGTACTGAAACTTTAAGTTCAGGTTTAGTACCATGGTTCTTCAGGTAATGTTTAGCCACTAGGGTAAGGTTTTTACCTTTCTCTTGATCTTTTACACAGTTCTTTATGCTACTTATGTGTGCACCCAGTCGCGTACGTAGTTCTCGGGTTGTTATCCCGATATACCTTTTGCCACATTTGCATAATAAGCAGTATACCACATTTTTGGTTTTGCAATTAGCAAATCCAAGCATCCGTTTTGTACTTCCAGTTCGGGTCACATATTCCCTCTCATTTGAGATATATTGACAGAAACTGCATGTTCCACATGCATATGTTCCGCATATGTACTTGTTCATTCTCCTCTTGGTAAAGTGGCTCTTAACCAACATGTTGCCTATTGTTGGCGCTCTTTTCCAGCTTGTCTTAATCCTATCACCTACGTAAGGTGATAGATCCTTATCAGATTTGAGAATACCACTGTGTTTGTTTAGAATATCAGTGATTTTATTGTGGTTATTATTAAAGGTGGTCACAAATCTAACCTCTTTATCTGCAGCTTGAACCCTCTTTTTCGGGGTTAATAATTATTCCCTAGAGGTTCTCTTTGCTCTCTGATATGCTTTCCGTATTATCCTGCGACTGTAACCTCTGTTTTTGAGTCGTATTTTCAATTCTCTTGCTCTTTCGTTAAAGACTTTAAAGTCTGTGCAGTTTCTCCTTATTCTGAGAAACTCCCCAGTGGGGATTGCATTTTTGGTTCCTCCTCTGGTATGGCAGCTGTCATACTGAAGGATTGAATTAGTCACTGTTTCCTTCCTAAAGAGGTCGGTTTTAATATAGTCATTCTCATCTCTGTAGATGTTAATGTCCAAAAATTCTACTTTGTTTCTATTTATACTGTATGTCAATTTCAGATTGATATCATTATGGTTCAAAATAGAAATAAATTCTTTAAACATCTCTGCACTTTAGTCAAGTCATGTGACGGAGTGCTACCCAATCGGGTAGGTCATTAATGATTGGCCAGCATTATAGGGGTGTGTATGAATACTCACCCCGGATTGGCTTTAAGTAGTATTTAACTCGTAGGACGACGCAAGACGGGTTAGCCTTTGAGAAAGCCACGGACGTGGCGAAATGCGCATCAGGCGCTCTGTATGAATGCTTGAACCTTGCTTTGTGTGTGTTAAACTAATATGAGTAATGAATGGATATTGATACACAAGTGTCTTATACATTATTGATACTAGGCTGTTTCCCCTGAATAGGCTCACACCAGAGACCGGTATTTCAATATTTATGGGAACTTATTATTATATTTACTTTGAACTATAGACACAGTGTGGGACTCTGACAGTTGTAAGCACCGCTCCAGCATTGCACTAGTTAGATTTAATTATTGTGCGAGGTCAATCCTCTTTTGTAGATCAGTATATGTGCAATCCGTGAGCATTTTATGGTGCTTCCCTGCCAGACCTACCCATTTAACACACACAGAACGGTCTATACCTGGCATTGCAGCATTCATTATCTATTTTAACTGTTTTTATACACATTATGAATGAGTGAATGGTTTGTCACCACTTATATATATACTTTTTATACCAATACTAATAAAAGTTATGTTTTATTAATAAGCCCGAACCCTGCAAGTCCACTGACATATTGAATTATCTTTATTCAGTATTTTTTGAGTGCTCTGTTATATCCATTTCTCTATCTACATTTTCTTTTCTTTTTTTGCTGACCTAACAGCTATATGTAGGAACATATGAGTGGAGTATTTAAGGTGACTTGATAAGCACCGCAATCCCTCAGAACGATATTGAAATTTATACATATATCTTTATACATATATCCTCTACACGGGATATTTCAGCAGCATGAGCAGATCATGAACACACTTGACGTGTGTTCACGTAACACATAGCGAACTTCCATATTTACTAATCAAATCTGAAATGAATACATCCGAATTTATTCAAATCCGAATGGAGCCGAAACAAATACATTCAAATGTATCCGAATTCGAATGTATCCGAAACGAAATTCGAAAAAATCCGAATTGGTCCGAAACTAACTGAAACAAATTTTTCCACTGCGCACATGTCTACTTTATAGCGCACCCAGTAATTTCAGTGCATAGCGCGGCTGTGCTAAACAACTCTCATGCTACTAGTTGTGAGTGTTGCGTGCAAAAAAAAGCGTGACTGGAGACCTGAAGTAAAGTGTTAGGGCTAGAATAAAAGTACATTAAAACACGTGTCAAACATGTTACCATAAACTATTACACACACAAGTGTGTGTGTGTATGTACAGTATATGTGTACATACATTTGTACACATACATAAACATTATATATACACACATGTATAGGAAGTTCATAAAAGAATGCTTAACCCCATATATATATATATATATATGTTATGGGTAAAGTCAGATATTGGGTAATTCTAGGATTACCCGGGTAAAATGGACATTACCCAAGCGGCTGTGGGTAAAGCCCATTGTAAGATCATAAATCCCCTCAGAGTGCATGCGCTTCATCGAACATATATAGGATGCACTGTAATTCCTCCATCTTCACTATCTTTTTTGCCTCCGCAAGGTTCCCCCTTGTAAACCTCATTCCCCAAGGTTCACTTGGGGTGGATGCCAGAGGATTGGCGGGGCACTCCCCTTGAACCCCCCATGCAGAGGCAAAAGAATTAGTGCAGATGGGGGAATCACAGTACATCAGGCTTTTCCCATATTCACTTGGGTATTGTCCGTTTTACCCGGGTATTAGGATTACCCACATATCTGACTTTACCTGTTATATATATATTTATATATATGGGAAGTATGTTTATGTTAAAGGCTTTTGTTTCCAGTGGTCGGACCTTTGTTTTTGACACAACATGCCATTCATTGTTTCTTAATATTTTATTATCAATAAAACTCAATAATCTTGATAACAATTCCATAATTATACACAGATATACAAGTGGGCATATAATAGCTTATAAGGATTTGCTTCCCCGTCAGACAGTCTCACAGTGTTGCAGGTGTTTATAATGTTACCATGTAGGATATCAGGACACTGATGTACGTGATTATATTAGTTATTTTCCTTAGCAAAGCGCAGCTTCCTTGTCCAGGATGTTCTATTATCTAATTTGCTTTATTCTCTTGGTATCCTTTGTTGAAAAGTATATCTAGGTAGGCTCAGGAGCAGCAGTGCACCGCTGGGAGCTAGCTTCTGTTTGGTAGCTGCACATATATGCCTCTTGTGATTGGCTATCCCATTGTGTTCATCTAGCTCCCAGTAGTGCATTGCTGCCCCTTCAACAAAGGATACCACGAGAATGAAGCAAGTTTGATAATATAAGTAGATTGAAAAGTTATTTAAAGTGATATGTTCTATCTGAATCATGAGAGAAACATTTTGGGTTACATGTCCCTTTAAACTACTTACACGATACAGTGATTTTTCCCTATAGCCAGTATTGACATTATGGGTTTATGTTAAATGAAATGTGTGAATATGTTTGGCACAAGTATATTCTGCCACAATGCTATCAAGTAAAAAATAATGTTATTTTGCACAAGTAAGTTATGGTTTAGTCCAATAACATCAAAGCACTCTTTGTATAATACGTGTTTTGTTACATTTCCATTATTTTAAAGGGACACTCAAGTCAAAATTAATCTTTCATAATTCAGACAGAGCAATAATTTTAAACAACTTTCCAATTTACTTCCATACAAAATGTGCACAGTCTTTTTATATTTACACATTTTGATTCACCAGCTCCTTCTGAGCATGTGCAAGAATTCACAGAATATACGTATATGCATTTGTGATTGGCTGATGATTGTCACATGATAAAGGGGGAGTGGAAATAGACATAACTGACATTTGTCAGAAAAAAAAAATCTACTACTCATTTGAAGTTCAGACTAAGGGGCCTATTTATGAAAGGCCTGTCGGACATGATCCGACATTGCGGATCATGTCCGACAGACCTCGCTGAATGCGGAGAGCAATACGCTCTCCGTATTCAGCATTGCACCAGCAGCTCTTGTGAACTGATGGTGCAACGTCACCCCTTGCAGATTCGCGGCCAATCGGCAGCTAGCAGGGGGGTGTCAATCAACCCGATCGTATTCGATAGGGTTGAATTGCGGCTATCTCTGTCCGCCTCCTCAGAGCAGACGGACAGGTTATGGAGCAGCGGTCTTTAGACCGTTGCTTCATAACTGGTGTTTCTGGCGAGCCACACAGAGCTTGATAAATATGCCCCTAAGGGGCCGATTTATCAAGCTCCGTATGGAGCTTGATGCAGAAGTTATGAAGCAGCGGTCTAAAGACCGCTGCTACATAACTTGTCCGCCTGCTCTGAGGCCGTGGACAGAAATCAAGCTGATCGAATACGATCGGGTTGATTTCGAATACGATCGTCAGGTTGATTGACACCCCCTGCTAGCGAATCTGCAGGGGGCTGCATTGCACCAGCTGTCGGCATTTATCAATGTGCAGTGGACATGATACGCTACATCGTATCATGTCCGCTCGCACTATGATAAATCTACCCCTAAGTGCTATTGCATTGTCTTTTTATCATGCATTTGTTGATTATGCACATCTACTGTATTTACTTGTCCTTTAAAGGATATTTTGACACACATTTCTGTTGCCTCCTATATTATATTCCACATTAGTAATCAGGCTGAGCATATTCGGTTCCATGCACACTTTATGTCTTATATTTTTCTTAAGCAAATTAACGCTGGTATTGTCTGCACAGATGACTCTGCCGATGCAACTTGTGATTGGTCACAATATAGCACCCTAATGAGTTTTAAAGAAGGAGGTCCTACGATTTTCTAAAATAGTAGCAGTTTTGGAAATTGCTACAATGGATCTAAAATTGTATTGCAGCACTTATCACTTTAAGAATTTTATTTAGGGGGATCCAACACCATTGCTGAAAGAAGTATTATTAATACAGATTGGAGCAGATATAACATACATTTATTATAATTTACCAATTGATCCATGATGTATATTTTTTAAGGCTAGTGAATATATTACAAAATAATTGTGTTCCATTTTAACCTCTTAGTTGCCGAGGGTTTGAATGTCCAAGATTCCTTTGCAGTCCAGGCATAAACATCTTACATGGCACTTAAGTCCGTCTGGCAGGCAGGAAAGAATGAATCCATTTTTTTGCCGTACAATTTTTATACAAAAGACATAGAATATTTTAGTAATATTATAAACAATATATACTGTACCAACATATATAGACACATTACTACACATATCAAAATACATTTTCTACAACTTGTAAAATAATACAAAATTAATATATACAACCATCATTAACTACTTACTACAATAACTAGCATTCTGATCCTTTATATTGTGAACTGGCCCAGTATCCTAATACCTGTTATTTTCCAAATTGCTTAGAGCACAAATTAAATTCTCTTGATTTAAAGGGACATTCCAGCCAAAATTGTAAATCCACATGGGTGCATTTCAGTTTTGAATAGAAGTATTTTTGTAATATACATGTATAATCAGAAATGTTTCTAATAAAAGCAATAGCTGTTTCAAATGTGTATTTAAGTATGCGCTGTGCACCAGCATTTTAAACACAGCACTGGCTCAGAGAGCCTAAGGTGCATGTAGTATTTGGTAATGACTCAATTTTTAAGTTGCTGACATCATACAAGCCCCACTGGTGCTCTGGACAGCTGCAGTATTTTAAATGCTGGTGCACTGAGAATATCTAGCTATGCATCGCATGCACGTGCAGAGAAAAATGTTAACACTAAAACAGTGATTTTTTTTTTTTACTAGAAGCATTTTTGCCAATACATCTATATTGTATATATGTGTTTATTCGAAGATGTAATTCATCTATGTGCATTTAAATTCTGACCGGAATATCCCTTTAATTGAAAATACAATAGAAGTAAGCTTTGAAATGGTGATCCAATATACAATATATATCTTTTTTTTTTAAATAAAGCATAAAGTTGTCATTTGAAAAGACTCAAAGGTATATAATAGTGCAATACAAAATATTGTATTGTGTTACTATTGCACAAATGACTGCCTCTAACTAAAAGGGTTAATATTTTGCAACAGCCACGATTCTTAACGGATCATCAGCAAGGCATGGCCTTTAGTTGGCAGCTATAAGAGTACCCCACTTCTGATTGGCTAATTCATATGCATGGGCGTGGTCGAGTGCGTCATATGTGGAGCTTGGGCAATGTTGGAAAACGGCGATATCCTGAAGATGCCTACAGGTGGGAAGTGGGCCAGACCTCCCAACCGGTAACAATCCTGGGGGATCTGGGATGGTTAGGAGATCTGCTAATTGGCTGTGACCTAATCAGGTGAGGCAATGCATTGCAGGATTTAAACTTTGAGGTTAAATCCTTTGTGAACCTTAAAGCAGCTTTTGAAACATACGTCAGGTCGCGAGCTACTGCTCCAACAGGAGGGTAATGGGACTCTTATATGAAATGAATATGTACATCATGGTTGCATATTAATATACATTCCTGTTACTACTTTTGATCCAAAGAAAGGGAACCAATTAAAGTGATTTCCACATACTTTACTTAAAGGGACATGAAACCCAACATTTTTCTTTCATGATTTAGATAGAATCTACAGATTTAACCAATTTTTCAATTTACTTCTATTAGCTGATTTGCTTCATTTTCGTGGTATCCTTTGTTGAAAAGCATATCTAGGTAGGCTCTGGAGCAGCAATGCACTACTGGGAGCTAGCTGTTAATTAGTGCCTTTACATATATGCATCTTGTCACTGGCTTACATGATGTGTTAAGCTAGCTCCTAGTAGTGCATTGCTGCTCCTTCAACAAAGAATACCAAGAGAATGAAGCAAAATTGATAATATAAGCAATTTGGAAAGTTGTTTTAAATTGTACACTCTATCTGAATCACAAAAGAAAAATGTTGGGGTTTCTATTTCCTGCCCCATTCAATACATTTTTATGAGTATTTTATTCATCTTGGTGCATACCTTTTTTCTTTTTAGTCAGTTCTCACATATTAGTGGGTTAATGGCTTTGTTTTGGGTGATTATGAGATTATGAAGCAATGAATACATAATTGGGTATGTTTATATAAATAATTTAATAGAATAACTTTTTGTATTTCCTTTTGTCACATCTTTATTTCACTTTTTAAGCCTTTTTGGTTTTCATATAAGGAATAATAATGTTTTATACGTTTCTTTACAAAAGCTTCCCATTATTCTGTAAAGAAATGCATAAAACATTATTATTCCTTATATCATAATTAAAAAGTGAAATAAAATAGTTGAGACTGTTGATATTATTTAAACACAGAGTGACCTAGGATTAGACGCAATAATAAAATGCTACAACAAATTACAACATATTTTTGCACTTTTATGTTATCTTCATACACAGTATTTAAACTTAAATGCTTGCGCCCTGAAGACTTTTTTCAGTTACCGGTATGGCGCCAAACACGATATTGCAATAAAGCTTGTGTTGCTGAATATTGCACTATGCAATCTTGATTTTTCTATTTTGAATCTACACCATACTTTCTCAACAATTAATTAACTCGTATTATATTTCACAATATGACACTTATTTTGATCATTTGAAACCTCAGCCAATAGATGAGCGCCATGTCATTGGTTCATTAATCAAATATGATTTCAGTAATAATAAACAAAATAGTAAATATCCACAACAGTAAAAATGTAAAGAAATAGTATTTCCAAAAGAGATGCATGGTTAAGGAATTGATTTGCATTGTGAGTATAGATGTATTGGCCATTATATTGAATACACATATGCATGATTGGATCAGTGCTTTAAAGTTTGGATTCTATAAATGAATCCCATAACAGTTTGGAATTTAGGTTCTTTTTTAATTAATTTCACCCCTTGGAGTGGTTGAAAGGGCTGTAATGCATTGCACAGCCCTCTTTAGTTTTCAAGGGGTTAACCTAGATCCAACAGGGGCAGTATTTAGAAGACCACCCTTCTGGAAATGGGATATTACTATTCGCTTCTGCCCACTCCTTGTTATCAACCAGTAGATACAATAAGATGCGGTTTTAGTTATTCCCTCCCTGAATAAATATAGTTAAAAACAAAACAAAAAAAGTAAATTTTTAAAGTCCAGATGTACGTATAGTGCAGGCTGTTTACTCCCACTGCTAATAGTATACTCTGTGCTATCAGTGGATTCAGATTATTAAATTGGGTGCTTTTTTCGCCCTAAATTGATGCTTTGGCTGTTTAGGGCAATATCATTGTCATGGGGCCTGCTGATGTAACCTGGCTCTGTCGGGGCATGTAATTGAGGGCCCTTTTTTCAGCCAGTGCCCAAGGTCCTAGTTGTCAGCCTGCAGGTGGACGCATTGATGATGTTTTTCTGCTAGAACCGTGTAGGTTCTGTTCCGAGCTGGTTTCCTGGAGCTACGCTCGGCTGCTGGTGGAGCAGGGCGTGCTGTGTGTGCTGTCCATGCTCTGGTTTGTGCTGCTATTCTCAGATCCGCCAGACGTTGTAGGAACCGGTTGCATCTTAATAGAAGAGCCTGAGGAAGGGAAAAGGTGTCATACTAGAAGGGTCTGCACGTAAAAGGGATAGAAAAAAAATCAAAACGGAATTCCCCATAAAATTATTAATGAAGCATAGTTAAAAGTTTTACAATATAATTTCATTATTGGTTTTGCCTGCTTTTACTGTACTGTAGAGTACATTTTCTTATATCACAGTGCCTCCTTGCTTCTGTGTCTGGTACTGCACCTGCCCACTATCCTTTCTACACTCTCAGTGGTAAACATACTTAACCCCTTAAGTGCAACGTTAGTTAGCATGGAGTGGTTGGAGGGGTTGAAGTTATATAAAGGTTGGTATTTTGATACTAAATAATTTTATTGAAGCAAAATGTAATTCCCTATAAAATGTTTAATGATTTATGCATAAAACATTTTACTTGACACTCCCCCCCCCCCTCGACTTGAGTGCATTCCTTGGATTTCAGAAAATATTACCTTTCTACGTGCTGCACAGTGATTGCTTGATCAGAGCAGGAGCTCATTTATATCTGTCTCTTATTGGCTACAACTAAAGGCGATAAAATAAACTTGGTCAATAGGTGTGTTGACAGGTGCTAACAAGCTTTGGGTTTTACTTTTTTAACATTTATTTTGTAAGTAGATATTTTTAGTGCAGTGATTCATTTCTGATGCGTATATGAGAACTGATTTTACTGTCACTTTTAAGTGGCTTTGATAGTGTTCTTACAGATATGTTTATTAGGT
Source organism: Bombina bombina (assembly GCF_027579735.1). Taxonomy (NCBI): domain Eukaryota; kingdom Metazoa; phylum Chordata; class Amphibia; order Anura; family Bombinatoridae; genus Bombina; species Bombina bombina. The sequence continues at coordinate 109,564,484 of NC_069510.1, read as the reverse complement.
CATGTGCATGTTGACACCTACTTAGGTGAGATCTATGCGTTGTGGATATAAACGCTTGTCTTTATATAGCGACCTTGTGTTAGGTTATGCGGTAGCTCCTTGTGGGACGTGGCAGGTAAGCAGAATACTCACGTGAGCGAGTGTAGATGTACCACACAGCGGCTAACAGGAGTGCTCCCACCACAAATGCTGCAAAGGTGATGCCAATCACAGACGACATGCCCAGCTCTGAAAAATAAATTGCATTTGATATAATATGATGTTATATAAGGAGAATGCTTAGAGGTCTGAGAACATTTGGGATCTGTGTAAAATTAGCCCCCAGTGTGTGTGGGAATTTCACTTTGCTGCCTCACTTTGTGGGTATTACCTTTTGTCCCCTGTGTGTGTGAATATTGTCAGATGCTCCAAGTCTATGTTGATATTCCCATGTGTCCTTGCCAGAGTGGGTATTCTCCTGTGCCTCTGTCTGTGTGGGTATTCTCCTGTGTCTCTGTCTGTGTGGGTATTCTCTTGTGCCCCTGTCTGTGTGGGTATTCTCCTGTACCCCCTGTCTGTGTAGGTGTTACCCTGTGCCCCTGTCTGTGTGGGTATTCTCCTGTGCCTCTGTCTGTGTGGGTATTCTCCTGTGCCTCTGTCTGTGTGGGTATTCCCCTGTGCCCCCTGTCTGTGTGGGTATTCTCCTGTGCCTCTGTCTGTGTGGGTATTCTCTTGTGTCCCCTGTCTGTGTGGGTATTCTCCTGTGCCTCTGTCTGTGTGGGTATTCTCCTGTGCCCCCTGTCTGTGTAGGTATTCCCCTGTGTCCCTGTCTGTGTGGGTATTACTCTGTGCCGCTGTCTGTGTGGGTATTCTCTTGTTCCCCCTGTCTGTGTGGGTATTACCCTGTGCCCCCTGTCTGTGTGGGTATTCTCTTGTGACTCTGTCTGTGTGGGTATTCCCCTGTGCCCCCTGTCTGTGTGGGTATTCTCCTGTGCCTCTGTCTGTGTGGGTATTCTCTTGTGCCCCCTGTCTGTGTGGGTATTCTCCTGTGCCTCTGTCTGTGTGGGTATTCTCCTGTGCCCCCTGTCTGTGTAGGTATTCCCCTGTGTCCCTGTCTGTGTGGGTATTACCCTGTGCCGCTGTCTGTGTGGGTATTCTCTTGTTCCCCCTGTCTGTGTGGGTATTACCCTGTGCCTCTGTCTGTGTGGGTATTCTCTTGTGCCCCCTGTCTGTGTGGGTATTCTCCTGTGCCTCTGTCTGTGTGGGTATTCTCCTGTGCCCCCTGTCTGTGTAGGTATTCCCCTGTGTCCCTGTCTGTGTGGGTATTACCCTGTGCCCCTGTCTGTGTAGGTATTCTCTTGTTCCCCCTGTCTGTGTGGGTATTACCCTGTGCCCCTGTCTGTGTGGGTATTCTCTTGTGCCCCTGTCTGTGTGGGTATTCTCTTGTGCCCCCTGTCTGTGTGGGTATTCTCCTGTGCCCCTGTCTGTGTGGGTATTCTCCTGTTTCCCCTGTCTGTGTAGGTATTTCCCTGTGCCCCTGTCAGTGTGGTGATTACCCTGTGCCCCCTGTCTGTGTGGGTATTCTCCTGTGCCCCCTGTCTGTGTGGGTATTCTCCTGTGCCCCCTGTCTGTGTGGGTATTCTCCTGTGCCCCCTGTCTGTGTGGGTATTCTCCTGTGCCCCCTGTCTGTGTGGGTATTCTCCTGTGTCCCCTGTCTGTGTAGGTATTCCCCTGTGTCCCTGTCTGTGTAGGCATTCCCCTGTGCCCCCTGTCTGTGTAGGCATTCCCCTGTGCCCCTGTCTGTGTAGGTATTCTCCTGTGTCCCTGTCTGTGTAGGTATTCTCCTGTGTCCCTGTCTGTGTGGGTATTCTCCTGTGTCCCTGTCTGTGTGGGTATTCTCCTGTGCCCCCAGTCTGTGTGGGTATTCTCCTGTGCCCCTTGTCTGTGTGGTGATTACCCTGTGCCCCCGGTCTGTGTGGTGATTGCCCTGTGCCCCCGGTCTGTGTAGGTATTCTCCTGTGCCCCTGTCTGTGTGGTGATTTCCCTGTGCCCCCTGTCTGTGTGGGTATTCTCCTGTGTCCCCTGTCTGTGTGGTGATTTCCCTGTGCCCCCTGTCTGTGTGGGTATTCTCCTGTGTCCCCTGTCTGTGTGGGTATTCTCCTGTGCCCCCTTTCCATATGGGTATTTCTTTGTTTGTGTGTATGTATGCATGAGCAAGTATATATGTGTGTATATATTTTTTGTTTGTGTGTATGTATACACAAGCAAGTATATACAGTATGTGTGTGATACTGTATATGTTTGTGTGTATGCATATATATATGTGTGTTTTGTTTGGGTGATACTGTGTGTGTGTGTGTGTGTGTGTGTGTGTGTGTGTGTGTGTGTATGTATGCATGAGCAAGTATATGTGTGTGAATGTGTTTTTTGTTTGTGTGATACTGTATATGTTTGTGTATGTATGCATGAACAAGTGTATATGTGTGTATAGGTATAGGTTTTGTTTGTGTGATACTGTGTATGTGTATGTATGCATGAACAAGTATATACAGTATGTGTGTATGTATACATGAGCAAGTGTATATGTGTGTATGTGTTTTTTGTTTGTGTGATACGTTGTATGTGTGTGTATGTGTGCATGAACAAGTATACAGTGGGGCAAAAAAGTATTTAGTCAGCCACCAATTGTGCAAGTTCTCCAACTTAAGAAGATTAGAGAGGCCTGTAATTTTCATCATAGGTTTACCTCAACTATGAGAGACAAAATGTGGAAACAAATCCAGACAATCACATTGTCTGATTTGGAAAGAATTTATTTGCAAATTATTGTGGAAAATAAGTATTTGGTCACCTACAAACAAGCAAGATTTCTGGCTCTCACAGACCTGTATCTTCTTCTTTAAGAGACTCCTCTGTCCTTCACTCATTACCTGTATTAATGGCACCTGTTTGAACTTGTTATCAGTATAAAAGACACCTGTCCACAACCTCAAACAGTCACACTCCAAACTCCACTATGGTGAAGACCAAAGAGCTGTCGAAGGACACCAGAAACAAAATTGTAGACCTGCACCAGGCTGGGAAGACTGAATCTGCAATAGGCAAGCAGCTTGGTGTGAAGAAATCAACTGTGGGAGCAATAATTAGAAAATGGAAGACATACAAGACCACTGATAATCTCCCTCGATCTGGGGCTCCACGCAAGATCTCACCCTGTGGGGTCAAAATGATCGCAAGAACTGTGAGCAAACATCCCAGAACCACACGGGGGGACCTAGTGAATGACCTGCAGAGAGCTGGGACCAACATAACAAAGGCTACCATCAGTAACACACTACGCCGCCAGGGACTCAGATCCTGCAGTGCCAGACGTGTCCCCCTGCTTAAACCAGTACATGTCCGGGCCCGTCTGAAGTATGCTAGAGAGCATTTGGATGATCCAGAAGCGGATTGGGAGAATGTTGTATGGTCAGATGAAACCAAAGTAGAACTGTTTGGTACAAACACAACTTGTCGTGTTTGGAGGAGAGAGAATGCTGAGTTGCAACCAAAGAACACCATACCTACTGTGAAGCATGGGGGTGGCAACATCATGCTTTGGGGCTGTTTCTCTGCAAAGGGAACTGGACGACTGATCCGTGTACATGAAAGAATGAATGGGGCCATGTATCGTGAGATTTTGAGTGCAAATCTCCTTCCATCAGCAAGGGTATTGAAGATGAAACGTGGCTGGGTCTTTCAGCATGACAATGATCCCAAACACACCACCCGGGCAACGAAGGAGTGGCTTCGTAAGAAGCATTTCAAGGTCCTGGAGTGGCCTAGCCAGTCTCCAGATCTCAACCCCATAGAAAACCTTTGGAGGGAGTTGAAAGTCCGTGTTGCCCAGCGACAGCCCCAAAACATCACTGCTCTAGAGGAGATCTGCATGCAGGAATGAGCCAACATACCAGCAACAGTGTGTGACAACCTTGTGAAGACTTACAGAAAACGTTTGACCTCTGTCATTGCCAACAAAAGATATATAACAAAGTATTGAGATGAACTTTTGATCTGACCAAATACTTATTTTCCACCATAATTTGCAAATAAATTCTTTCCAAACCAGACAATGTGATTGTCTGGATTTGTTTCCACATTTTGTCGCTCATAGTTGAGGTATACCTATGATGAAAATTACAGGCCTCTCTCATCTTCTTAAGTGGGAGAACTTGCACAATTGGTGGCTGACTAAATACTTTTTTGCCCCACTGTATATGTGTGTATGTGTTTTTTGTTTGTGTGATACTGTGTATGTATGTGTGTGTATGTATGCATGAGCAAGTATATATACGTGTGTATGTGTGTGTATGTATGCATGAGCAAGTATATATACGTGTGTATGTGTGTGTATGTATGCATGAGCAAGTATATATACGTGTGTATGTGTGTTTTGTTTGTGGGATACTGTGTATGTTTGTGTGTATGTATGGATGAGCAAGTATATATGTGTGTATGTGCTTTTTGTTTGTGTGATACTGTGTATGTGTGTGTTTATATGATTTCATATGTATGTATGTATCAGCAGTCATGTGATCAGTCAGTAAATCACATACCCAGCTGGGCTGCTGTGTCCCCTCCCCCAGCCCTGTGTCCCTGACATGCACCCACATATTTCAGAGTGCTGATTACTGTCACTTCCTGTCCCTCTTGCCTATCTCTGCCATGTTTATTCTGGCTTCCGGTATTTTCCTTCCTCCTCTCGCCTCTCTCTATCCCACAGTTGCTGGGGTCACCATGCAGTCCTTCCTGAGGTCACCGCTTGCTACTGTACTCTGTGCTGTGTCTTTGACATTACTAGGGCACTGGGACAAGGAGGGGCAGTATGCAAAGGGCCCAACATACCACAGCCCAGACAGGGGACCTTAGCTGATTTGGTTTATTGAACATTCAATAGCAAACATCCATTTTGGTTTAGAACAAATTTGATCACAGCTAAAAAGAATGAGGACACAAGTCTGTAAGTGTGACTACTATGTCACTCTGTCACTATGCATATCTAATGTACAACCTAGTTTCACAACCTAGGGGTACAGGGTGACACTCAAATAATACTTCAGCCTCAGAAAAGATAAATAGTATATCACAGATAGCAAAATATGTTGTGTAAAATGTACCACTGTAATAACAGATGGTGTCATAGTGAAATGTTACATATAAGGTATTACATAATGAAATGTGCCAATAAAAAATATACCAGAACATTATAGTATGCAAGAGATTACCCAGGTTAACAGTGCCAAACAGAAGTGTGTCGTGTAACGTGTGCCATAGTAAAATAAATCAGATTCACTAAGAATATAATGCAGCTTTGTGTTGTCCTATGCACTGGGAAGTCTGATGCCCCTTATTTCCCAAATATAAACATTTGAACAATTATTTGTTTCATATATTTCTCACAACCAGAGGCCAGGGAAGGATGGAGGGGTCACGTTTGACTAAATAACCAAGGATCATCTGTAGCAAAATGAATTAATAAAATAGAGAGCATAGGCATAATTTGCTGTACACTGTCAGAAAAAATGTGCAAAAATTGTACCTTTAGGGGTACAACAGCTTGTCACTGGGGCAGTACCCTCAAAGGTACACCCACTGTACCCTTTAAGATGGGTACATATTGGTACCCTTGCAAATTGTACCTTTAAAAGGCAAATGTGTACCTTTGGTGACTAGATTGGACCTTAATGCTATGGTACCATAATGTACCCTTAAAAATGGTGCAAATCTGGCCTTTTAAGGGTACTACCCCAGTGACAACCCATTTGTACCTCATGATGGCAAATGTGTACTCAACACAGCACTTTAAAAAAATGCTGTTTCATCAAATGTGTTATACAACAATCAAATATGCATTCACCTAATGTGTACTTGTTCAGAGTAGACAGTATTACAATAGCCACACTTTAGTTTGGATAGTGTAGCCTAATAGCAGGTCCTAACACAACTACAGAGATTCCTGAAAAACCAGGCTACACAACCAATTACAAAAGGAGCTACACAAAATTAGGTTTATTTCACTCTGTACTAGACTCTAACTACACCCCATTTGACTTAGGATGACACACCACATAAATATATAGAAAACAATATAATAATAAAATATAACTAACGAAAGGAAGGGGGATTCAGGGGAGGGATAAACGATAAAACTCACAACCATACATTGAATTCTCACTCTATGCAAAATATATGCAAATTAGTCTATTCCCCCAGTACACATTTTGATGATGAACCTTCTACCAATAGATAGAGCTATGGCATGTTGCACAATGTCCATGTATGTGACTGGGGAATGGTTACAATTTTATTTTATTTTATTTTAAAAAAACATGTTCTTAAACAGCTCTTGTTTATTTTATAGAATTTAAAACAAAAATTTTCTTTGTAATTTTCTTTGTAATTTAAGTTAATATATTTGCATTATGTTTAAGAGTTATTCATATTGATGCTCTAAATATAAACATTAAAATGGTAAGTCCTTGTGTGCTATTTAGAACCAGCAAAACAGCGTCATTGAATATATGGGTTATTAAGTATTTTTTGTTGCCTTGCCCACTTCTTGCATATTACCAACAACCATTGAACATTCATTATTTTGCTGTACACTATGTATTTTGAATTCATTTTATGTGACTGCCAGTTATGTGTTCATTGAATAATTGGGGGTGCAAAAATGTTATGGACTTGCAGGGTTTGTCATCCTTAAACCACTCAGCCCCCTCAACCTTTTAGTCACACAAGTAATTGTACCTTTTTTGGGGCATTAAATGGTACAGACATGGACCCTTTGACAGTTGGAAACATATTTGTACATTATTTACCCCTAAATGGTACATATTAGTTCCTTAAGTTGTAATTATGATTCATTGAGGGTACAACCACAGCAGTTGTACCCTAAGTGTTTACAAACGTACCCCGACCGTACCCATTTTTCTGACAGTGTATCTCACATACATCCTACTGCCCTAGCCATAGATCTAGTTAGCCTAAAACAAAATATGCCCTCTTCAGTGCTTATTTAATTTTTATTTATTTTTCCTACTTTTGATGTCTTGAAATTGTGCATTTCTCTATTAGTACCTTAACATTTCTAAAGTTTTGCTGTATTTTTAATGTATATACAGCAACAGTCCAGATTTTCATAATGAACAAGAGCACATGTGAAATAATCAGCTGATGGGTGAGAGCAAATTAGTAACCATGGTTACTGATTAGTTGATTATTTCACTTGTGCTTTAGTTCAGATATCATACAAATCTGGCCTGTTGGTGTGCCCTTAGGATTGGAGTTGAAAAAACACTGGGCTATATTCCCATAACCTGATCACTTGACTCTGCTGTAAAGTGTCCCTGGAAAGGTATTTCTACAGCACTGAGGTGTGCAAGCAACCCTTGATGCATAAATATAGGTCTGCTATCAACTTACTTGAAACTGTGGAATCGTTGTTAATTGTCACATTCCATGACCTATGAAGGTAAAGGTGTTCATGGCAGACCTGTGGAGACAGTGATATGAAACTAGAGTTAGATTGAATTCCGAGTTAGATGTATTCCCTACATCCATGGTATCCATGGTGCTGAATCTAAAATGGTCTGGCTGCTAAGATTTACATTCATGATTTTCAAATAAAGATAGCATGAGAACGAAGAAAATGTGCTAATAGGAGTAAATTAGAAAGTTGCTTAAAATTGCATGCTCTATCTGAATCACTGAAGAAAAAAATGTGGGTTCAGTGTCCCTTTAAGAATTTTAGAAATGGTTCATATTGGTCATTAATGTTTGTATATAACTAATAGAGATTTTTAATAAAAATCAAACTTTTATTAAAGTTTTTAAAATATCTAATTTTTAATGATAGTTTTTAATAATATTTTTAAGGATTTCTAAGAGAATTTTTGCTTGTATGCTAATATATTTTATATATACTGGTATACTATTCATTTTTATTATTTAACTTTTTGTAGGAAAGAATTTGGGGCATGTATATATAAAAAGAACCCCTTTTATTGATGTACTTTATTAATTATATTTTTGATAAATTCTGTATAATGCAAATATGATGGTGGCTTGTCCCCTTTATTAAATCTATAATTAATTAGGAATGAACCAGTCAGGGATAAGCAATGCAGCTATACATTGAAATAATGATGAATTTATCCCATCTTGAGAAAGCCCTGCGGGGTGAAACGCGTTGATAGTGAACAGGTATGCAGACCTGGACTTCCTACAAGGATAACAAAGCATAGTGACTGTTCTTTTATTCTTAGAAGAGACATGAATTTATTAAGGAATATAGGATAAACATCCTATTTGCCTTCAAAGATCCATGACCTTGGAGCTTTAAACCTGTTTAGATTACAAAGGAAGGTCTCAAGGGAGATTGAAGGCGATTTTGAACATCAGCGGATTACAGACTACCACGTGACCCTGGTGATTGTCGAAACTGGTGACTGGCAATTTCCGTAACTCCGCCCACTAATGTAAACACTGCACTTTATACAGTAAATAATAAACTTCTAAATACACTGCCTCTCAAAGCTGTTAGTTGTTTATACATTAGTGGGCGGAATTACGGAAATTGCTGATCACCAGTTTCGACAACACCGGTACACCGGGAGCAGGGAATACACTACACAGAGACCATCACAGGTTTCTGGCGTGCAGTGATTGTAAAACACCAGAGAAAGTTGGAGATCCCTGCAGTGTTGAGTTTCATTGATAAGTCGGCATTGGTAGTCGAGACCTGAAGGAGTTATAGGTGTTTAAAACGCCGTAAAATACAATCTCTTCCAGTTTTATCTATAGACTAACTCTGATTTTAATCATTAAATGGAGCAGCTTCCAGTGCACTGAACCTTCTTAATATAAGGGAGACGTCCCTTTGATGTTATAATCGTATATTTTACATATATTTGTATATTTTGGATATAATAAAATTGTGTGTTTTTGTAGTTTCTGTCCAGTATTAGCAACTCTATATAACATTTGATTTATTTTAATGAGTATTCCTTGTGCTATTAGAGCCCACACCTAGCATTTATTTTATTGTATACATAAAAAAACAGATTTATAATTGTTTTATAAGTTAACTTATTTTGCTAAATTATCACTTTGTAAATAAAAAAAATGTTAATAAATCGACCCTAAAGCAAAAACAGAATATTGAAGAATTAAAGCAATCTGTGCCCTAAAACCTTTTAAGACTGAGAGTTTATGCTTAGAAGAAACACAAATAATATAGGATCTCCCCCATCCTAATTCTTTGTGATACTCTTGGAACCAGTCCCATTGATATCCTGTAAACTAGATATACTCACCTTCTTATTATAATCTAAAAGGCAGAAGGAGCAATTCAGTTCACTGATGTTTGCGTCTTCAAGCATAGGGGTGAATTCAAAGCTGAAGCTGTATCTTTGGTGGTTTAATTTTGGAACTATGGTACCCACATCCAGTCTCTGCTCTTTCTCTCCCACGTGAAGTTTGCATTTAGTTAGATTCAAAGGATTGAAGTGCATGTTCACAGTAGGGTGAAAAGTGGCATTGATCTGAAAGTGTAAATATAAAACAGTTAGAAATGTTGCATCTACTCTCAGTGCTGAGTTATGCGTTGTATTTAGTTTTTGCCCTAGTCACTTGGCAACCAAATTCATAACTATATAATATGAAGATAATAGGAGTGGGAGAGCATCATGGCACATAACTAGGCCTCAAAATGAACTGTCCCCTAGAGCAGGGGTCAGTAACCTTGGCTCTCCTGATGTTTTGGAACTGCATTTCCAATGATGCTCAGACAGCCTAAAGAATGTCTTAGCATCATTGGAAAGGTAATTCCAAAACATCTGGAGAGCCACGGTTGCTGAACCCTGCCCTAAAGGGCAAGCCATTGCCGAAGGGCCTAGTATTTATGTATAAAGTAGCAGAAGTTTAAACATCCTCGGGTAAAGAAACATACTGTGATGGTTTTTACATCTTTAGCTACTTACAGCTGCCTAGTACATGATTTTTTTTTTTGTATTTTTTTTACTGCCATATTTGTCACTAAGAATAAAAGTAGACAGCTGTCTATGGTCCATCTTCTCTTTAGAGGTTTGATTGGCTGGCTGAAAAGTCCACTCCTCCTATTATATAAACTTGCCTGCCAATAATATCCAACACTGTAGGATCGAAGGCCTGTTAGTGACCAATGACCAATTGCCCCGTATTGCGTAGCATACTAGAAATACCTCCCATATCTCCCTCTTTTTTAACATTAAATCTTCCTTCTCTCATAGCCCTGTAAGTGTGTAATATTGTAATTAATTTGTAATTCATACTTTGATGTGGGTCTCCCACTCTGCTTACAAGTAGAAATGATTAATTAATTCCATTCTGTCCATAAAAATTAGATTAATGAAGGATTGTGCTGTGCATCATCTACATCCAGTAGCGGGTGCCCAACTGGGGCCTAGATCTTCAGCTTTTATCCTGGACAGTTATTTTCCTATAGCTATTTCCTCGACCAGAAGGGTTTCATAGCAGTCTGGTCTTTCTTGAAAGCCTTCTTTCTTGATTTTTTTTCATCAAGTTAAGGTTGTGCTTTGGACAGTGTATTCATTGATTCCAAATGTACTGATACAATTAAAGGATTGTGGTTCCTTCTTTATGTTCAGATCCAAAAAAAATTAAGCTGCTATTGGTGGGAAAGTCTGCCTTACCTGTCTTGTCTCTCCCTATTACATTGTCGTCTCATGGACTTCACATCTTGGGTATGAGATCCCAAATGTGATGTCTCTTAGACTCTCACTAACTTATGAAAGAAAGCAAAAAATGTATGCTTACCTGATAAATTAATTTATTTCATTATGGTGAGAGTCTGCAAGCCCTGCCCTTTCTGTCTTTCTGTACAGTTTGTGGCAGGACTTGTTTTGCATTTCATTTGCCACCCTTTTCAAGTTTTTCTCCTCTACTAGGCGCTATGTATGACTGAGGGGTTCTGAGAGCGTGGGAGGGATCAGAACTTTGGTATGTTGGAGTGTTTTTGCCTTATCCTATCTGACTGGAGTGTAATCCCACATGTGATGTCATGTGGTCTCTCAGCATCATGAAAAAATGAATTTATCAGGTTAGCATACATTTTATTTTTCTTACCTGTGTCCTTAAGTACTTTACAAGTATAGGGTATGGTATGTTATATTAGTGAATAAGGGAGCATATAACATATAGACATACATATAGCTAATGATGGATACTTATATTGTATGGGGACTTTTCTGCATGTGAAGTAGCTTTAGTCCGAGTACAATAAAGATCAGGGGGCATATTTATTAAACTCCGTATGGAGCTTGAGGCCCCTTGTTTCCGGGGAGCCTTCAGGCTCGCTGGAAACAGAAGTTATCAAGAAGTTATGAAGCAGCGGTCTAAAGACCATAACTTGTACGCCTGCTCTGAGGCGGCGGACAGAAATCAACCCGATCGAATTTGATCTGGTTGATTGACACCCCCTGCTAGCGGCCAATCTGCTAGCGGCCGCGAATCTGCAGGTGGCGGCATTGCACCAGCAGTTCACAAGAACTACTGGTGCAATGATAAATGCAGACAGCGTATGCTGTCGGCATTTATCGATGGGCAGCGATGTGCAGCGGACATGATACGCTACTTCGTATCATGTCCGCTCGCACATTGTTAAATATGCCCCCAGGTGTGTGCTTAGCTGTACCTGTGTTTATGGAGAATGGAGCAGGTGCCAGTGTACTCACAATGCTATACTTATAACATAAGCAGAGGATATCAGCCTAATATATCAGGAACAAATAACACAGTTAAATTCAAGAGTATATTTGTGTAATGTAAATGTTATGAGGTTGCACAAGTAGAAGTAACAACACTGCCTTTAGTAAGTTTGTAAAATCTCTTCTATATGAATATCAAATGATGTGTTTATAAAGCTACTGAATACGATGTTCTACAATTGCAAACAGTTCTACCACAGAATTACCTGTCAGATTAACCATAATAGTACACACTTTTTTTCTTTAAAGTGATGGTAAATCGTAGCATTTTTGAAACGCTAGGATTTACCAGTGCAACAAATAAAGAGGACTTTCAGTCATGATGTATAAAGAAACCTTTATTATCTTATTTGCAGCGAGTTGATAAGCACCTCCGGGCCGCCTTTGGCAAAATGCTATTTTTTCAATGAGGTGACGTTTTCACCTCTCAGCCAATAGCCATGCGGGCCAATTGTCATTATGCTGTATGGCTAGTATGACATTGGCTAAGAGGACGCTATTGAAAAAAATGAGTTCTGAGTGGGCGGCCAGAGGCGCTCAGCTTGGTATAAACTCAATGCAAATAAAGGAATTTTTTTATACTTCATGACTGAAAGTCCCCTTTATTTGTAGCACTGGTAAATCCTAGTGTTTCAAAAATGCTACAATTTACCATCACTTTAAAGGGACACTGAACCCAATTTTTTTCATTTGTGATTCAGATAGAGCATGACATTTTAATCAACTTTCTAATTTACTCCTATTATCAAATTTTCTTCATTCTCTTGGTATCTTTATTTGAAATGCACGAATGTAAGTTTAGATGCCGGCCCATTTTTGGTGAACAACCTGGGTTGTTCTTGCTGATTGGTGGATAAACTCATCCACCAATTAAAAAAGTGCTGTCCAGAGTACTAAACCAAAAAAAAGCTTAGATGCATTCTTTTTCAAATAAAGATAGCAAGAGAACGAAGAAAACTTGATAATAGGAGTAAATTAGAAAGTTGCTTAAAATTGCATGCTCTTTCTGAATCACGAAAAAGAAAAAAGTTGGGTTCAGTGTCCCTTTAACCCCTTAATGACCGAGGACGTACGCCACACGTCCTCAGAAAAAAGGCAGTTAACGCCTGAGGACGTGTGGCGTACGTCCTCGGTTTGGAAAGCAGCTGGAAGCGATCCTCATCGCTTCCAGCTGCTTTCCGGTTATTGCAGGATGCCTCAATATCGAGGCATCCTGCAATAACAATTTGTACCCCTCCGGTGCAGAGAGAGCCACTCTGTGGCCCTCTCTACACCGGCCATCGATGGCCGCAATCGTTGGTGGGTGGGAGCTGCAGTGGGAGGCGGGTGGGCGGCCATCGATGGCTTCAGATACACAGAGGGGGGCGGGATCGGGGGCGGGAGAGTCAGGGGCGCGCACAGACACGCGCGCGTGCACGGGGGATCGGCAGGCGGGCGCGTGCACGGGAGGGAGCGGGTGGGAACCGCTTACACTACAGAAATAATTATGTAGTAAGTGGGAGGAAGAGGGGGAGTAAATGCCCCCAAAAACTAATCTAAGGGATCTGGGAGGGGGTGGGGGTAGGGGTTGGTCGTGGGGAAGCTACACTACAGAAAAATGTAAAAAAAATAAATACAAAAAGAGGAAAAAATATTGTTAACTGGGTACTGGCAGACAGCTGCCAGTACCCAAGATGGCCCCCAATAAGGCAGGGGGGGTTAGAGAGCTGTTTTTGGGGGGGATCAGGGAGGTTGGGGGCTAAGGGGGGATCCTACAAAGTAGCATATGTAAATATGCTAAAGATGTATTTAAAAAAAAACTTTTATTTTAGTACTGGCAGACTTTCTGCCAGTACTTAAGATGGCGGGGACAATTGTGGGGTGGGGGAGGGAAGGGAGCTGTTTGGGAGATATCAGGGGGTCTGATGTGTCAGGTGGGAGGCTGATCTCTACACTAAAGCTAAAATTAACCCCGCAAGCTCCCTACAAACTACCTAATTAACCCCTTGACTGCTAGCCATAATACATGTGTGATGCGCAGCAGCACTTTGCGGCCTTCTAATTACCAAAAAGCAACCCCAAAGTCATATATGTCTGCTATTTCTGAACAAAGGGGATCCCAGAGAAGCATTTACAACTATTTGTGCCATAATTGCACATGCTGTTTGTAAATAATTTCAGTGAGAAACCTAAAATTGTGAAAAATTTAGCGTTTTTTTTAATTTGATTGCATTTGGCGGTGAAATGGTGGCATGAAATATACCAAAATGGGCCTAGATCAATACTTGTGGTTGTCTACTACACTACACTGAAGCTAAAATTAACCCTAGAAGCTCCCTACATGCTCCCTAATTAACCCCTTCACTGCTGGGCATAATACACGTGTGGTGCGCAGTCGCATTTAGCAGCCTTCTAATTAGTAAAAAGAAAAACCAAAGCCATATAAGTCTGCTATTTATGAACAAAGGGGATCCCAGAGAAGCATTTACAACCATTTATGCTATAATTGCATAAGTTTTTTGTAAATAATTTCAGTGAGAAACATAAAGTTTGTGAAAAAAATTGTGAAAAAGTGAACATTTTTTTTTATTTGATCGCATTTGGCGGTGAAATTGTGGCATGAAATATACCAAAATGGGCCTAGATCAATACTTTGGGATGTCTTCTAAAAAAAAATATATACATGTCAATGGATATTCAGGGATTCCTGACAGATATCAGTGTTCTAATGTAACTAGCGCTAATTTTGAAAAAAAGTGGTTTGGAAATAGCAAAGTGCTACTTGTATTTATGGCCCTATAACTTGCAAAAAAAGCAAAGAACATGTAAACATTTGGTATTTCTAAACTCAGGACAAAATTTGGAAACTATTTAGCATGGGTGTTTTTTGGTGGTTGTAGATGTGTAACAGATTTTGGGGGCCAAAGTTAGAAAAAGTGTGTTTTTTTCTATTTTTTCCTCATATTTTATAAAAATTTTTATAGTAAATTATAAGATATGAGGAAAATAATGGTATATTTTGAAAGTCCATTTAATGGCGAGAAAAACGGTATATAATATGTGTGGGTACAGTAAATGAGTAAGAGGAAAATTACAGCTAAACACAAACACCGCAGAAATGTAAAAATAGCCTTGGTCCCAAACGGACAGAAAATGGAAAAGTGCTGTGGTCATTAAGGGGTTAAAGAAAAAATACTTGGGAAGTGGAGTCTGGCTGAGACCGTTTTTAAGCATCTGTAAAGTCAATAAAAAGTTATACTAAAAGTATTTTGTTATTTAAAACATAAAAACCAATATAAAAACAGTGTTTTTTCCCAGTTGTGTTTTGCTACAAATGTTTTCTCAATGAAGGATAATGGTAACGATGCAAATAGTCACTTATATTGTCAGTATCTAGTCAGTTACACAGGGCAATGTATTTTGATTGGTTTATGAGGGATATAAGTATACCAGTAACCAGTAATTCCATCAGTTAAATTATCAAAAAAGTTAACCCTTTATGGGCTTGGTGATTCAGGTAGACTTGGGTCACATTTCAATTTCCCTGGTTTCCCTTTATGAAAACATTAAAATATTAATAGTTAACGGAAAGCTTGATAAGCCCTCAAACCATACCAATTTTTTCCCCAAGTGAATTGGTTTGAAATGGCTATAATAAATATTTTTTAAGGGCCAAAATGTAGCAAACTTATTTAAACCATTTGTATTTGTAAAATATAAAACAAATTGTAATTGTTGTGTGGTAAAGCCAAAATAGGATATTTAGCATCTTCTTTTGTCTGTAAAAACAAACAAAAAGAGCTGAATTAACTTGCACCTTTACTTTTATAGCAAAAAGATAAAAAGAAATGGTGATTTCTCATATTAGCAGACACATTTAGACTGCAAACAGTGCAAGGCTCATGTAACAAGAAACACTGGTACCTTTGCATAGACCTTCTTGCCAGTGTGTAGTACTTTTGGGGTGTCACTGAAGTCAGAGCTGTATGACAGCTCTAGGTCAAAGACAGGGACCTTGCAGATGAACGGGATCTAGAAAAAAAATGAGGAAAAAAACAATACAACAAGATGAGATTTCTACACTCTACTGATGCCAGCTCAAGTAGTTTTATTAATACTTTTACCTGAACTTTTTTAACAGGTCATTTAACCCTTTGAGTGCTAATGACAGCTCTGAGCCGTCACAGAGTTTCTCACTCTGGTGCTAATGACGGCTCAGAACCGTCATGAGCACTCTCCCACCTTGAGGGAGATCTGGGGGCTCCTAACCACTCCTACCCCGGCGACCGTGCCTGTAGAGTGACAGGCATCACTGGGGCTTCACGTGATGCACGGTGACGTCGCGCGCAATAACGTGATGACGTCACCGCGCAACTTTATTTATACTTAACAATGTTAAGTATAGGTGGAGGGGGCATACTGCTTAGAAGCCTGTATCTCAGGCATCTAAGCTGCTACAGACTCCCACGACCCATTGTTGGAAAGGTTATCGCCTAACTTTTCCAACAGTGTAAGTCTTGGGGGTCTGTAAAAAAAAAACAAAAAAAAACAAACATTTTTTTTCCAAAAATAAAAAAAATAAAAAAACCTTAGAAAATATTAGCACCCAGGTGGGAAAGTGCTTAGCACTCAAAGGGTTAAAGCAAACAATTCTGCCTTGTATTTAAAACATTGCAATTAAAATATCACATATATTTGACTACCTGAAAATTGGTGTGTGTATGTATATATATATATATATATATGTATATATATATATATATATATATATATATATATATATATATATACAGTATATATACTTTTTCTTTACTTTCATACAGGTGGTGAGAGTGCACAATCCATTACTCCTGGGAATTACCTTTCCTGACAACTAGGAGGAGGCAGAAATTCCTAAACCCCTAAAGCTCTATAAAACCCCTCTCACCTTACCAGAAACTAGTCTTGTCTTTGCCTCCACTGGAGGAAGGTGAAGAATGAAGAGGTGCAGGTGCATGTGATTCTTCTGTGAGAGAGGCTTTCAGGCTATGTTGAGGCCTATTTTCCTCTCAGCATACAGTGTTTGTCAGATGGATGTATAATGGGTGTGGTTAGTGGCTCTTTTTTCACCTCATGGAAAATTTTGGCACAAACCTTCCATAATGGTCACAGGGGTCTTTTGCCTCTTCTTATGGATCTACAATATACTCCTATTCTATAACCTCTGCTGATGTGTTACAGTACTGGTTTGGCTTTATACTAGTAGATGAGTGTCTGTTGGTATCTTCGGATAACATTAGTCGGGAAATTGTTGTCCCTTCTTTATGTCTTAATTCAAAGACTTCTTCAGAGAGGCTTCTTCATAATTTGGATGTTGTTAGATCCTTGAAGTATCATGTTAATGCTACTAAGGATTTTAAACAAAATTCTAGTTTGTTGATTTTTTCAGGTTCCAGACAAGTACAGAAGGTTTCTGCTGTTTCTTTGGCTTCATGGTTGAAGCTTTTGATTCATAAAGCTTACTTGGAGGTGAGACCACCTAAACGGATTACAGCCCTTTCTACCAGGTCTGTGGCTACTTCCTGGGCTTTGAAGAATGAGGCCTCTATTGATCCAATTTGCAAGGCAGCTACTTGGTCTTCTTTGCATATTTTTTACTAAATTCTACCATGTTGATGTTTTTGCCTCTTCCGAGTCAGCTTTTGGTATCAGAGTCCTCCAGGCAGTGGTTTCAGCTTAATATTTTTTGCCTCTTTGTATGTTATAAAACAAAGACATTTATTTGGGTTTAGGATTTAGTTTATTAGTGAAAAAAAATGTTTTTCTATTGCGCCGTATCTTTTCATTACTTGTGGACTTCACAGTTTGGGTATTGGTTCCCAGGAGTAATATATTGTGGTCTCTCACCACCTGTATGAAAGAAAACATACTCGATAAATTAATTTCTTTCATGGTGGTGAGAGTTCAAGAGACCCCACCCTGTTGTATTTGTTGGTGGTGGTTATTTATTTTTTGGCACATCTTTTTTCCCTGCTCCTATGTTTTTTTGTTCTTAATTCCTTTTCCTTCCTATTTTGCTTGGCTATACATCAGACTAGTTTCTAGTAAGGTGGGAGGGGTTTTATAGAGCTCTTAGGGTTTGGGAATCTTTGCCTCCTCCTAGTGGTCAGGAGTAATTGATTGTGGATTCTTACCACCTGTATGAAAATAATAATATATATATATATATATATATATATATATATATATATATATATATATATATATATATATATATATATATACAGTATATACACATCAATTTTCATGTAATCAAGTATATGTGATATTTTAAGAAATTAATTTATCAGGTAAGCATAAATTATGTTTTATATATGCGTATATGATATTGGTGCATATATTTGTGTCCTGAAAGCTAAGAACCAAAAGAATCCAAAAATTACATAGCAGCACCTTTGTTTTTTAACTGGTCCCTGTTTGTTTAATCATTATATCCACAATACTAATTTACAAGGGAAATGGAGGGCAGGATGGGAGAGAAACTATACTGGGAGGGAGCTCTGCTTTAAAGTTCAGTGTAAGGATTTAGTAAATGATCTAGTGTACAACACGGCACTATTTGATAACAGGCATACTCTAGGCTTAGCATACCCTCCCTTTTCCACTCTCCCACATACTACTCCAGTAATTTAATACCCTATCTACAGGTAATTAGAGACCTATTCAAATATTATCAAACAGACCCCTAGATTACGAGTTTTGCGGTAAGAAGGGTGCGGTACTAATACATATTAACCCCTAATCTGCTGCCCCCAACATCGCCGACACCTACATTATATTTATTAACCCCTAATCTCCCTCCCCCAATGTCGCCGCAACCTACCTACATTTATTAACCCCTAATCTGCCGCCACCCCCAACGTCGCCGCCACTATTCTAAATTTATTAACCCCTAAACCTAAGTCTAACCCTAACCCCCCTAACTTAAATATAATTTAAATAAATCTAAATGAAATTACTATCATTAACTAAATTATTCATATTTAAAACTAAATACTTACCTATAAAATAAACCCTAAGCTAGCTACAATATAACTAATAATTACATTGTATCTAACTTAGGGTTTATTTTTATTTTACAGGCAATTATTTTAACTAGGTAGAATAGTTACTAAATAGTTATTAACTATTTAATAACTAACTAGCTAAAATAAATACAAATTGACCTGTAAAATAAAACCTAACCTAAGTTACACTAACACCTAACCTTACACTACAATTAAATAAATTACCTAAATAAAATAAAATACAATTGAATAAATCAAATACAATTAGCTAAATTACAACAAAAACAAACACTAAATTACAGAAAATAACAAACAAATTACAAGATCTTTAAACTAATTACACCTAATCTAATAGCCCTATCAAAATAAAAAAGCCCACCCAAAATAAAAAAAACCTAGCCTAAACTAAACTACCAATAGCTTTTAAAAGGGCCTTTTGCGGGGCATTGCCCCAAAGAAAACAGCTCTTTTACCTGTAAAAAAAATACACACAACCCCCCAACAGTAAAACCCACCACCCACACAACCAACCCCCCAAATAAAACCATAACTAAAAAAAACTAAGCTCCCCATTGTCCTTCAAAAGGCATTTAGCTCTATTGCGGCCCAAAGCCCTAACCTAAAAATAAAACCCACCCAATACACCCTTAAAAAATCCTAACACTAACCCCCGAAGATCCACTTACCAGGAGAAGTCTTCATCCAAGCGGCAAGATGTCCTCAACGAAGCCGGCAGAAGTGGTCCTCCAGACGGGCAGAAGTGGTCCTCCAGACGGGTCCATCTTCAAGACATCTGGCGCGGAGCATCCTCTTCCAACGACGACTACCCGACGAATGAAGGTACCTTTAAGTGACGTCATCCAAGATGGCGTCCCTTAGATTTTGATTGGAACAGCCAATAGAATGAGAGCTCAATCCTATTGGCTGATTGCATCAGCCAATAGGAGTTTTTAAACCTTAATTCCGATTGGCTGATAGAATTCTATCAGCCAATCAGAATCTAAGGGACGCCATCTTGGATGATGTCACTTAAAGGTACCTTTATTCGTCGGGTAATCGTCGTTGGAAGAGGATGCTCCACGCCGGATGTCTTGAAGATGGACCCGCTCCGCGTCGGAAGGATGAAGATATCTTGCCGCTTGGATGAAGACTTTTCCCGGTAAGTGGATCTTCGGGGGTTAGTGTTAGGATTTTTTAAGGGTATTTTGGGTGGGTTTTATTTTTAGGTTAGGGCTTTGGGCCGCAATAGAGCTAAATGCCCTTTTAAGGGCAATGCCCATCCAAATGCCCTTTTCAGGGCAATGGGGAGCTTAGTTTTTTTTAGTTATGGTTTTATTTGGGGGGTTGGTTGTGTGGGTGGTGGGTTTTACTGTTGGTGGGGTTGTGTGTATTTTTTTTTAAAGGTAAAAGAGCTGATTTATTTGGGGCAATGCCCCGCAAAAGGCCCTTTTAAGGGCTATTGGTAGTTTAGTTTAGGCTAGGTTTTTTTTTTTTTTTTTGGGTGGGCTTTTTTATTTTGATAGGGCTATTAGATTAGGTATAATTAGTTTAAAGATGTAATTTTGTAATTTGTTTGTTATTTTCTGTAATTTAGTGTTGTTTTTTTTTGTAATTTAGCTAGTTTTATTGAATTTAGGTAATTGTATTTAATTTCGGGAATTTATTTAATTGTAGTGTAAGGTTAGGTGTTAGTGTAACTTAGGTTAGGTTTTATTTTACAGGTAAATTTGTATTTATTTTAGCTAGGTAGTTATTAAATAGTTAATAACTATTTAGTAACTATTCTACCTAGTTAAAATAAATAAAAACTACAAACTTGCCTGTAAAATAAAAATAAGCCCTAAGCTAGCTACAATATAACTATTAGTTATATTGTAGCTAGCTTAGGGTTTATTTTACAGGTAAGTATTTAGTTTTAAATAGGAATAATTTAGGGAATAATGGTAGGTTTTATTTAGATTTTTTTAAATTATTTTTAAGTTAGGGGGTGTTAGGGTTAACGTTAGACTTAGGTTTAGGGGTTAATCAATTTAATATAGTGGCGGCGACGTTGGGGGCGGCAGATTAGGGGTTAATAAATGTAGATAGGTGGCGGCGATGTTAGGGACGGCAGATTAGGGGTTAATAATATTTAAGTAATGTTTGCGAGGCGAGAGTGCAGCGGTTTAGGGGTTAATATGTTTATTATAGTGGCAGCGATTTCTGGAGCGGCAGATTAGGGGTTAATAATTTTATTTTAGTGTTTGCTATGCGGGAGGGCCTCTGTTTAGGGGTTAATAGGTAGTTTATGGGTGTTTAGTGTACTTTTTAGCACTTTAGTTATGAGTTTTATGCTATGGCTTTGTAGTGTAAAACTCATAACTACTGACTTTACAATGCAGTACCAATCTTGACGGGATAGGGTGTACCGCTCACTTTTTGGCCTCCCAGGACAAGCTCGTAATACCGGAGCTATGAAAGTCCCATTGAAAAAAGACTTTACGCATATTGCGTAAGTTGATTTGCGGTAAGGCCAAAAAAGTGTGCGGTGCCACTAAATTTTCAAGACTCGTAATACCAGCGGTATTAAAAAAGCAGCGTTAGAACCTGATAACGCTGCTTTTTCAGCTTACCGCAAAACTCGTAATCTAGCCGAGAGATTCTAATATTATCAGACAGAGATGTGTTTTTAATGTTACTGCAGGTTATCATATTATTGCTGGACTATTAGTTTTTGCTGTTGCTTCTTACTCTTAGGGGTCTATTTATTATTGTGCGAACAGATATGATACGATGTAGCGTATCATGTCCGCCGCACATCGATAAATGCATTTATCATTGCACCAGCAGTTCTTGTGAACTGCTGGTGCAATGCCGCCCCCTGCAGATTCGGGGCCAATCAGCCGCTAGCAGGGGTTGTCAATCAACCCGATCGTATTCGATCGGGTTGATTTCTGTCCGCCACCTCAGAGCAGGCGGAAAGGTTATGGAACAGCTGTCTTTAGACCTCCATACGGAGCTTGATAAATTGACCCCTTAATATTATAATTAAAGGTTAACTTTGAAATATTTTCTCTCTTTGTGCAACATGAACATTCTATCCTTTACCTATAACTTCTAGATGTTTTTTGTATGTGAGCACTTATATATATGTATACATATGTATTTATGTGGTTTTTTTGTGTATATATGTCTGTAAATGCATATAAATACATATGTACACATACACACACACACATATATATATATATATATATATATATATATATATATATATATATATATATATATATATAAAACACAGGAATGGACACCCAGGTTGCTCGGGGGTTAACTGCCTGGGTTGCTGGGAACTTTGCAGCTGTCTGTCAGTGTTCAGGGCTGTGGAGTTAACAGTGGCTTAGGATGTGTACCCAGTCCAGTCTGTGAGTGTGGTCCATTCCTGTGTTTTGTTTTTACATAGGGGAGGTTACAAAAGCCTGTGTCACCCTGGGAGGTTCCCAGTTGGTTTGTTTGGAAGTATGCATTGTGTGGGTGCTGGTTAGGGTCCCAGGAAGGGGGAGACCTTGTCGTGGTCCTGGGCTTGATCCTTTGGCGCCAAATGTAACTGACTTCCCCCAGTTTTGCTTTTAAACGTTGCTGTGAATCTGCTAGTGAGTGCTGGGTTTTTTGTGTTTTATATATATATATATATATATATATATATATACATACATAGGCATATTTAGACATGTATATGTATGTATCTCTATGTTAAAGCCCTTTGCCTGCCTCCCCCCCCCCCCCAATACCGGAGACCCTTATATCTTTAAAAACTTTTTTGAGCATTTTTTTTTAAAATAGTTCTTAGTGTTAATATGAGTGTAACTGTACTTTATAATGTATTTTTGTTGTGTTTTGTGACACTTTTTTGTTTCGCGAAAACAGCTAACCAGAGATCTGAGGTTGCGGTAATCATTCTAGCATAAATTGCGATTAAGCTCAAGCGATCGCTTTTACTTTAAATTTTCATACGAGCAGCAAACACCTGCGATAAACCCCTTTCGCTCATGCGTAACTATTAACCTTAATATTTTGACATTTAACACCCCCACTATCAACACTGATTGTTGTACAGAGTTCCAAAATTGAAACTTATTCTGAAATCCAAACTTTTTAATGAATATTTATGAAATACGTTAGACACTTACCGATAACGTTTGATTTCCACTTTTTAGAATGTACTGGAAAAAAGCAAATAACAATCTGTTAGATGGTGCATAAACCTACAGAGGTTAGTTACATTTAGGCCTATATCCAATGTCACTGCACAAAAAAGTATCAAAAAGCCTCTACTGAGTCCCTACAAAAGACAATTACAATGTAGAAAGTTGTAGGTTGTGTTGAGGTTCAAAGTCTGTTCCTAGCAACGCTAGATCACTTTTAAAAAAAGAACCAAGTTGCTTGGTATGCCCTAAAAATAATGATAATTTATTAGTAATAAATAATATAAATAATTAATCAATTCCAATATTCTTAATTTATATTCTTAAAAATACATATATTTTTCATTTTTTAAAAATTATTTTATCTATTTATACATTAGTTTTAATAATATAACATTTATTAAATAAATATTTTTAATGTTTTAAAACTTCATTATTTTTGTTATTTATTTATGTATACATTAGTATTGATAATTTAATGGCAGTTTATATTATATAATATTATTTTTAGATTTAAAATTTGAGTTAAATTATTTGTAGAATGTTTAATTTATTTTACATATATTTAAATAAAGATATATATATATATATATATATATATATATATATAAATAAAAAGAGAGAAGCGCTCAACCTGGGAACGAAGGCCCCACATAAGGCCGAAACGTACGTCTGGGGTTTTGCTGTTTTTCTTGCTCAGAGAAGGATTGCCTGGTATTTCGGGGCTGGACTGTACTGTTAAGTCAGGATCAGACTGGTATGCTTCAGGAAAGTTCTTCTCTGTGAAAGGCACATGTTGAGCAAAACGAGGCTGCTTCTTGGGTGGTAACTAGCCATAGAACAAGCTATTATGCTATTGTTCATTCCCAGGTTGAGCGCGTCTCTCTTTTTATTTATGCAAATTATGACACTTAGGAAAGTCTCCCTAAGTGTGATGCGGGAATCCAGACATGGACCCGTTGCTCAGTGTGCCTAGAGGGATATGGCTGCACCTCACTGGCGAGGCCCATAATAGGCCGAAACGTATGTCTGGGGTTTTGCTGTTTCTCTCGTTCAGAGAGGGATTGCCTGGTATTTCGGGACTGTACTGTTAAGTTAGGATCAGACTGATATGCTTCATGAGAGTTCTTCTCTGTGAAAGACACATGTTGAGCAAAAAGAGGCTGCTTCTTGGGTGGTAACTAGCCATAGAACAAGCTATTATGCTATTGTTCGTTCCCAGGTTGAGCGCTTCTCTCTTTTTATTTATGCAAATTATGACACTTAGGGAAGTCTCCCTAAGTGTGATGCAGGAATCCAGACGTGGACCCGTTGCTCAGTGTGCCTAGTGGGATATGGCTGCACCTCACTGACGAGGCCCACAATAGGCCGAAACGTACATCTGGGGTTTTACTGTTTTTCTCGTTCAGAGAGGGATTGCCTGGTATTTCGGGGCTGGACTGTACTGTTAAGTCAGGATCAGACTGATATGCTTCAGGAAAGTTCTTCTCTGTGAAAGGCACATATTGAGCAAAAAGAGGCTGCTTCTTGGTGGTAACTAGCCATAGAACAAGCTATTATGCTATGGTTCGTTCCCAGGTTGAGCGCTTCTCTCTTTTTATTTATGCAAATATCTATATATACACTGTATATATTTTTTTTTGTATTATTACTATTAAAATGTAATTGCAGATACAAAACCCATAGAAACAGTTGTACTTGAGCCACAGCATTTTGAAAACGGCAATAGGATATCATTGCTACATTTCTTTTGTAGCCTCCATAGAATACGTAAGTCAATGCTACCTGTCATTAATTGGCACAAGTTGCCACTACCCAGCTGCATATATATATATGTATGTATATTGCTGGGTATAATAGCTCAAAAGCTGCCCCTTGTAGCTAGAATTTATTGCATTTACAGGTAGTCTTAGAGACCCATTTATCAAGCTCCGAATGGAGCTTGAGGGCATGTGTTTCTGGCGAGTCCGATTGTGTTGATTGACACCCCCCCCTGCTGGCGGTCGATTGGCCGCGAGTCTGCAGGGGGCGGCGTTGCACCAGCAGTTCTTGTGAGTTGCTGGTGCAATGCTGAATACGGAGAGCGTATTGCTCTCCGCATTCAGCAATGTCTGTCGGACCTGATCCGCACTGTCGGATCAGGTCCGACAGACATTTGATAAATAGGCCTCTTAGTGTACCCGTGTTTTTACCAAATGCTCACACATAAGTGCTGACATCTTTATCACTATCTATACTTTTTTAAATACACAAGCATTAAATAAACAAAATAAACTTGCTGTTGGTTCTAAAAGTTATCTGTTATAGTTGTCAACTGCTGGATGTGAAATAAGCTACATTTCACCTTATCTATACAAAAAGGTCAAATTTAAGCACGCCATCTGTGTTGGGTTGTTAAAGGGACAGTCAACACCAGAATTTTTGTTGTTTAAAAAGATAGATAATCCCTTTATTACCCATTCCCCCGTTTTGCATAACCAGCACTGTTATAGAAATACACTTTTTACTGCTGTGATTACCTTGTATCTAAGCCTTGCAAACTGCCCCCTTATTTCAGTTCTTTTGACAGACTTGCATTTTAGCCAATCAGTGCTCACTCCAGGGTAACTTCACGTGCATGTGCTCAATGTTATCTATATGAAACACATGAACTAATGCCCTCTAGTGGTCAAAATGCATTCAGATTAGAGGCAGTCTTCAAGGTCTAAGAAATTAGCATATGAACCTCCTAGAATTAGCTTTCAACTAAGAATACCAAGAGAACAAAGCAAAATTGGTGATAACAGTAAACTGGAACGTTGTTTAAAATTACATTCCCTATTTAAATCATGAAAGTTTTTTTGGACTTGACTGTCCCTTTAATACATGTCGATAGATAATTACATGACCCCAGTTTATCTGTCTGTATGTCTGTTTCTCACAATGTAATCAAGGTAATAATGATTTTTGCATGAAAGTTATCTGCACTGTATTGCTCCATATTATCAGGAGTTAAAGGGATATGAAACCAAAAGAGTATACAAATAATTTTTTTTTTCCAATTTACTTCTATTATCACATTTGTTTTGTTCCCATGGTATTCTGTGTTTAATAAATATCTAGGTAAGTGTCTGGAGCACTGTTAAAAATTACATTAACAGTCTTCTGCCCTCTTGTGTCTATCTTGTTCTGCCCACTTACCGCATTAGTAATTTCTTGTTGACCAATAAGATTGTTCCTACAGCTTTGCAGTGGTGTCAACAGTTCCCAAAAACCACTGTTACTCTGTACTTTGCATTTGGGGTCTTCCAGGGTTATTTCAATTTTACTTGGATGCAGTGGGCATACCTAAATGGGAAACAAAGACACCTATTTTTTTTTTCTGAAAAGTTTAGTGTGCAACTTTAATTCTAAGGTGTGACTGTGTTATAATAAAATGGAAAATTACAGAGTTGTATAATTATATATTAAGAGGATTAATTTAAGATGAGATTCATGTGTTTTGCAAGGTGGACCCACCACATGTCACCTTTGTACGGATACTGGCCCGTCTTTGTCAAAACACCTTTTCATCATCCAGGTAAACTGTCCAGTATATATATTTGCAGATAGCTTTTATCTCAAATCAGAACATTTTTGCAGATTCTGGAACGCTTACAATATAGCAGGAAGTGCATGTTTGTGTACTACTGATTGCTGGTTGATAAAGACAACTCCCACAGTTCCATTTGTGGACAGTATATGCAGGTGCCCTGTGTTGCATATCTTGCCTTGCTGACATAGTTTTCTGTGACTCAATGATCTCTGTAATTCTTTACCTCAAGCACACGTTCTTCTATAGTTATCATCAGGTATTCATCATTACATTTCGGGCTGAAAGTGTTCAGTATATTATAACAGCCAATACTTTTGTCAGAAACTTCAGGATCTGGAGGATTTTGTGTTGTTTCCTTTCTGTCTTCAGTGTCTAAAGGGAGGGATAAGGTTACTCAACATTAAAAAAATACAAAAACACAATGCTTTCCATATCCTGTTACAGTACTTTTAATAGATTTGCATTTTATTTGTTTCAGTAAAATGAGAATACAGATGTTTTCTCTGAGCTATCAATTATTTCATGTGTCTTTCCAAAATATTGCCAGACATTATAACGATGATACGTGTATCAAATACTTCGACAGGTACATCCCACCTTATAGCTTCCATCATGCTATATCTGTATGCCTATCTAGACATTGATGGTATATATTTGCCAATTGAATTTAGATTTTACTATTATATATATATATATTTATTATATATATATATATATATATATATATATATACAAGTAGCAGATGTCCCAGCACTCCGACCTTGGCAGCGTATTAACCACCTGGGTGCAATCCTCAAGGTTCATATACAGATATAGTCAAAAGTGAAGGGCACTCTCAGGATCTTTTTTTGAAACACAATATTTCTTTATTATAAACCACAACAGGTCATAAGAGACAGAGTCGACGTTTCGGCTCTCCTTAGAGCCTTCTTCAGGAAAAAGTAAATCTCTCTCCGGCACGAAGCCATGCTTCCAAACAGGAAATATAAAATCAACTAATTGTATAAATAAATGTTAATAAATTTATTGCACAATTTAGACAACAATAAAATATATATACCACCGGTGGATATGCTAAAAAAACGTAATATTACATAAAAGTATGCTCTTATAAAAATATATATATATATACCACCGGTGGATATGCTAAAAAAAAGTAATATTACATAAAAGTATGCTCTTATAAAAATATATATATATATATATATATATATATATATATATATATATATACCACCGGTGGATATGCTAAAAAAACGTAATATTACATAAAAGTATGCACTTATAAAAAAAAAATATTCATGAATAAAAATACTTTGCTGTTCCAAATCCTTGAAAAGAACAAAGAGTATGTTTAAGACGGTATTTGGTGCGTAATTTTGTATATGAATGGGATGTTCCTTCAAACTTGAGACAATCGTATAACAATGGTGTGACAAAGTCTTGAAATAGTATGACGTTATTCTCCAGCAAATATAATGTGAACCGGAATACCAAAACAACTAATGTTAGTTATTTTTTCTAACCTTTTTCCTTAGCGTGTCTGATTGTATCCCACTCGGCGTTCTCTCTGCCAGACATTAGTTGTTTAGGGAAAAATAAGGTAAGATAAAATAGCCGTGGTGGGCAGGGGTTACTGAAGGCATTATTAACTAATAATCCGTCATTAAAGGGACACTCAAATCAAAATAAACTTTTATGATTCAGAAAGAGCAGCAGTTTTAAGACACTTTCCAATTTACTTCCATTATCAAATTTTGCACAGTCTTTCTGGGGAACAAGCGCCTACTGAGCATGTGCACAAGTTCACAGGGTATACGTATACTAGTCTGTGATTGGCTGATGTCTGTCACATGATATAGGGGGCAGGAAATGGGAGAAAATACATTTTCCAGAAAAAAATATACTGCTTATTTGAAATTCAGAGTAGGTGTTATTGCATTGTCTTTTCATTATGCACTTGTTAATTATGTAATTCTACTGCATTGAGTGGTCTTTTAAGCAAGGTGGTATTTATCCTAAATGCCTTAATGGCGATTGTTTCTAGTATTCCATAATTGCAACATTAGTTTGTGTACCTCTATCTAACTTCCACTCTGGCAAAGTTGTTATAACAGTGGTTTTCAAGTGCGCCGGAATAAGGCTTTTTGCACAAGTTAGCCTTAATAATAAAAGAGCCTTTTTGACCTTATCTTTGATTTTGAAGCGAAAGTGGATCAATAGTAGACTAGGGTCTCTTTTATAAAAAAAAAATTTTTTTTATTGAGGACAAAAAATACATTTATAAAAATACAAAGTACAGTTGTAATTTCAAGAGTTCACTTCATGTCTGATGCTTTGAGATGTACTTAAATAGTTACAGTCCTCTCAGAACTCAACATGTTTACAATATATATATAGCTGAGTTATACATAAAGAGAAAAGATAACACTTATAATATTTTTTAGTTACAATTAATAATAAAATTGTTAATATAACCTACTACAAGCTTCACCCTCTTAGTATATATATGGTAATAGGAAACATGAGAATGTGGTTTACAAGACAAGTATGGCAATGAGATAGGGCTTCTTCTGCCCCAATAGTGGGGTTCTCTGGGGGTCGTTCAATGTTTCAAACATAAAGGTGTTTAGATGGGAGAAATCTCTCAAATAAAAGTAGGTTGGAGGTTCTCTTATAAATTTATCATCTCAAATTTTACTCATATCCCTCCAGATATTTTCCCAGTAGGTCTCCAGTTTGGAGCAGCTCCACCATATATATATATCACAGTCCCCTTGGATCCCACAACCCCTCCAGCATTGACCTTTTAGAGAAGAATATATCTACTTAAGTCTGGATGGGGTAAGGTACCTACTGCTCAAAACGGTATTCAAGAATTTCCCTCCAAACCTCATCATTGTTATTGCGCTTTTTAGGAAGGACCAACTCACTCTATCAAACGCCTTTTTGGTGTCAGTAGAGACAAGTGCAGAAGGGATAGAGTTGACTTTTGAAAAGGCCATGGTCAGTGGCAAGTCATCTTGAAATACATTTGTATACAGCGCCAACATTACAAGATACAAGCTTCCAAAATGAGACCCCTAAAAGCTCAAAGATAATAGATATGAATTGAAGGAGGGAGCGCCTAGAAAAGGCTAAAGTATCTACATATGCTAAAATATGAAGGTTAAAAATTAATTTATTACAAACTTAACATACGATAGGAGACCCTATACACAGTACAGAATGACAGATAAAAACTATTAAAAACAAATTAAACCAATTATGATCAATTGATTATGGGTAGGTCAATTCCTTAAGACAAGTATCATCACATTTGTGAGGAAATAATATAGCTGTGAGTAAAATAAGTGTCCAAGAAAATATATATATATATGTATATATATATATATATATACATATATAAAGTGTCCAAAGGAAATATAAGTGTTCTTGATGAGTGTCCTCTGTGAATATCCAATGTGTCCAAATGGAGACTCCTAGTGTAGTGAATCCTAATTAGGTTGTTTGAAAAATGAAAAATATTGAACTATAAAGTGAAGCTCCAAAAATCCAATATAATATCCAATATAATTGATACCTGTGAAAACAAAAATTACATAGTGCAATACTGATTAAATAAATTGAGACTATGTAATTTTGGTTTTCACAGGTATCAATTATATTGGATATTATAGAGCTTCACTTTATGGTTCAAAATTTTTCATACTCCATTTTTTTAATTTTTATTTTTTTGGGAACACTGAAAACAACCTAATTAGGATTCACCACACTAGGAGTCTCCATTTGTACACATTGGATATTCACAGAGGACACTCATCAAGGACACTTTTATATTTCATTTGGACACTTTATATATGTATATATATATATATATATATATTTTCTTGGACACTTATTTTTACTCACAGCTATATTATTTCCTCACAAATTTAATGATACTTGTCTTGAGGAATTGACCTACCCCTAATCAATTGATCATAAATGGTTTTATTTGTTTTTAATAATTTTATCTGTCATTCTGAATTGTGTATAGGGTACCCAACCGTATGTTAAGTTTGTAATAAATTAATTTTTAACCTTGATATTTTAGCATATGTAGATACTTTAGCCTTTTCTAGGCGCTCCCTCCTTCTATTCATTCTCATTTTGGGAGTTAAGTGAGAAATATTCGGTCAAAGAAGAGGATATATCCCTACGGATTATCTAGCATGGTATCATCAAGTTTCCACAAGTACGGGATGTCAGGAAGGTTGGGCCACATAAATTCATATGAAACAGGCATGATCAGACCAGGTGATGGAGGAAATATCGCTTTGTGTGACATGATATACCTTTGGAATCTGTAAACAGGTAGTCATTGCATGCATATTTTTTGTGGGAGTTGGAGTAAAAAGTAAAGTCAACATCTGTAGGATGTAATGTATGCCAGATATTGTGTAAAACAAGCTTCTTGAGTGTATTGTTAAGGTGTTTAAGCACATGGTGGGATATAGTAGAAATACCAAGTCCCTCTCAATTTGTAATTACTGGAAAGAGACCCTGTGAAATTTAATATTCCTACCCCATTTTGTTTACGTGGACCAGAAGAGAAATAAGCTGATGGATATTTATAGTTATGCCATTTTAGTTCATTTTTTATTTTAGCAAAGTGGAACTCCTGGATAAATATTATGTCCCACTTCAATCTGTGCAATTCTTGTACAACAATAGAATGCCTGCCAGGGTTATTTAGGCCTTTAACATTTACAGTTGGCAGATTGACTTAGGATTTGCTAGAAGAGGTTTGCCTCCTGTATAAATAATAACAAAACAAAAAGTTTAACTATGAAAGGAAATGTGGTTTTAAGAATGGACCAGGCTGACTCATATGTGACCTCTTTAAGTTATCACCACTGTAAAAGCAACTTATATTCGGTCAAACAAGTAGGTAGAGCCAACCACTGGGTGGGGCAATTTAAACAATAACACTTTCAAATATAATAAAAGCAATGCACAGAAAATAAAAACTGTGACAAATATTCTAGAGCAGGGGTATCAAGCTCATTGTATCCTGGGGTGGGGGGGGGCACTGGCCATGTGTTCTTCTCCGATGGGGGCCACTTGAACAGAGTGCCCTGCTAGAGCCCAAGTAATATTATATAATAGGCTTTAAATATCCATAAGGCTGGGCACCAGAAAATGATTTTCTTTAAGTACTAAGGCTTCAGTACAATAACAATAAATGAACAATAACAATCAATGTTGTAATAATAGACATCATAATACTACAAAAACTTTGAAACATATGACTTAGATTAGTCAAAACTAAACATAATTTAAACCTGATTATGGATCGAATAAATGCTGCAGAGTACTATCCACAGGGACAGTTAAATGTTTAGTGTCATGAGTATGAGAATGCCCTAACCAGACTGGGAATGCTCTAAATCATAAGAGTACCTGGGCATAGTAGGCCCATAGCTACTATGCATCATCACATGAGATTGGCTGGCTTATTTGCAGCATCTGAGACCTGGTCAGAGGTCGGTGTGGATGGTATCTTCATTTCCAGAACTGAACAAAACGATTCAAGGTCTGCCAGAGTAATACAATTTATGGTCTCATCTCCTTTGGAAGCTGTTAAGCTAAGAGGGAAACCCCAACAGTAGTGTATTTTCTTTTCTTGTAGAGCTGTTATAAGAAATATGAGTTCCCTTCTTTTATGTTACGTAGCTGGACTAAGATCCGAGATTTGCAGCAGTATCCTTGTGTGTGTAACAGGGTGCTTAGTTCTGCTATGTCACAGGATTTCTTCCTTGTCTTTGAAATTCAATAATTTGATTTATAACATCATCATGTGGAGGCACTTTGGCGGAGAACTTGGGCGAAGGGCTCAATGCGCTCTTTCTATTGTAACAGGAGAGCAGAGGGATCCCTTAATATTACGGAAAACATCTTGCATTCATATACATCCATATAGTGCTGATGTTCTCGCGGTCTCTGGGATGCCCGTAATTCATAGATTGTTCCGACTACTGCGTTTATCTAAATCCTCCACGTTGTCAAGCAGATTTTGCACCATGTCAGAATTATATTGTGTATGGGTGGAAGATTCTTGTAATGTCTCCTGTAGAACCTCTTGTACATGTTCTATGTTAGTCACTCATTGGTTAAGTTCATTAACATCTTTTCATAGCTCACCAAAAGGGTTCTTAACTTCCACCATTAATGTCTTCCTTTGAGGAGAATCTTGAGATCTTCTTTAGTGATATATTTCAGTGGGAGGTTAGAGATAGCATGTATCTGAGCAGATACTGTATGACTATGATCTGGGTGCAGACTTTGATGAGTGTTGGATGGAGAGGCGTCAGCTTGTTTGAGAAATTGATTCATGCTTTAAGACTTAGCTTCCTAATCAGACATGATAGATTTCTTATGAGGCATCACCAAATGTTATCAGGTTTTATAGAGATGAGGAATAATCAAATTATAATTCCAGCTTTCAAAGAGAATGTAGTGATTCCAATAATAAGTTTTATCAAGTATGGTTCCAGGGTAGTGGAGAAATCTCACAGAGCAAGCAAAATCATATTCATTCTATAGAGTTATAAAGAACTTGCATGTTTGCCATTCAGATATTCTCTGCTGTGCTTAACGGTATTATGTTGGCACTTTGAAATCCTCATGTAAGGAGACTTTCAGACAGGATACCTCAACAGTGAGAAATGAGGCAAGTTAAAAGTTGAAGTGAGTATAAAGTTTTGGACAGTGATTATGTCTCTGGTACTGCAACATGTGTCTGTAATGTATATGATGATGCATACTGTCTTAAAGACTGTGACAGCATCATATGCCGGCTTTGAAATTTATATAAATAATGTGAATACATGCACAGGAATCATTAAAAACATAATTTATGCTTATCTAATAAATGAATTTCTTTCATGGTGGTGAGAGTCCATGATCCATTACTCCTGGGAATTACTCTTCTCTACCACTAGGAGGAGACAAAGACTCCCAAACCCCAAGAGCCCTATAAAACCCCTCCCACCTCACACATATCTCAGTCTAATATATAGATAAACAAAATTAGGTAGGAAAAAGGAATACAATCCATAAAAAGGAGGAGGGAAAAAAGATGAACTAAAGAAAAAAATTAACCTAAAAAAAATAAGGGTGGGGTCTCATGGACTCACTCCACCATGGAATAAATTAATTTATCAGGTAAGTATAAATTGTTTTCTTTCATACAGGTGGTGAGAATCCATGATCCATTGCTCCTTGGAACCAATACCCAAGTAATACAATAAATGGACGGATTTAAAAACGTCTTTTTTCACTGAGAAATTGAATCCACAACCCCAATAAAAAAAAATATGTTTTTTTTCTTTTGAATACACTTAAAAAAAATCAAACAGACAAAAAAATCAAACTGAGACAGCTGCCTGAAGAACCTTCCTACCCAAGGCTGCTTCCGAAGAAGCAAAACATCAAATGGTCGGATTTTTTAAAAGTATGCAAAGAAGACCAAGTAGCTGCCTTACAAATCTGATCAACTGAAGCCTCATTCTTGAAAGCCCAAGAAGTGGCAACTGACCTAGTCGAATGAACAGTAATCTGCTGCGGTGGAGGCTGACCTGCCTCAGAATAAGCTTTGTGAATTAAAAAGCCAAAGAAACAGCAGAAACTTTCTGACCCTTCTTGGGACCAGAAAAATTATTTAACAAACTAGAAGTTTGTCTAACGTCCTTAGTAGCATCAATGTAAAATTTAAATGCCCTAACAACATCCAAAAGAAGGCAAATATTTCTCTTAAGCATTTTTAAAATTAGGACACAAAGAAGGAACAACAATCTCTCTGCTAAAGTTGTCTGAATAAACAACCTTAGGCAAAAAATCAAAGTCTGTAAAATTGCCTTATCCTGATAAAAAATAAGATATGGAGGATCACAAGAAAGAGCAGATAACTCAGAAACTCTTCTAGCAGCAGAAATAGCCAAAATAAATAACACTTTCCAAGAAAGTAGATTAATATCCACCTTATGCATAGGTTCAAAAGGAGGAGCCTGCAAAACACTTAACACCAAGTTAAGATTCCATGGAGGAGAAATTGGCTTGATAACAGGTTTAATACGCACAAGAGCCTGAACAAAACTATGAATTTCAGGAACATTTACAATCTTCCTGTGGAACAAAACTGAAACAGCAGAAATCTGTCCCTTCAGAGAACTGGTAGATAGGCCCTTTTCCAAACCATCCTGAAAAAATTGCAAAATCCTAGGAATTCTAAAAGAATTACAGGAAAGAACACCACACTAAGAAATAAAGGACTTGTGATAGATTCTCCTAGTTACAGGCTTACGAGCCTGAATCAAGGTTACAATCACAGAATCAGAGAAACCCCTATGTCTAAGGACTAAACGTTCAATTTCCATGCCATCAAGTTCAGACACTGAGATCCGGATGGAAGAATGGACCTTGAGACAGAATGTCTGATCGCAGAGGCCAAGGAGGACAGCTGGACATCTGAACCAGATCTGCATACCAAATCCTGTGAAGCCATGCTGGGGCAATCAGGATTACTGACAACTTCTCTAGGCTTATCTTTGAAATCATTAGAATATATGGGTTAGGGGGTGGCAGAGTCTAGCATCAAATCACAGGTATCTCTTGTATATTTATATAGTAATGACATAGGCCTAGATTTAGAGTTCGGCGGTAGCCGTCAAAACCAGCGTTAGAGGCTCCTAACGCTGGTTTTGGGCGCCCGCTGGTATTTGGAGTCAGTGATTAAAGGGTCTAACGCTCACTTTTCAGCCGCGACTTTTCCATACCGCAGATCCCCCTACGCCATTTGCGTAGCCTATCTTTTCAATGGGATCTTTCTAACGCTGGTATTTAGAGTCGTTTCTGCAGTGAGCGTTAGAGCTCTAACGACAAGATTCCAGCCGCCTGAAAATAGCAGGAGTTAAGAGCTTTCTGGCTAACGCCGGTTTATAAAGCTCTTAACTACTGTACCCTAAAGTACACTAACACCCATAAACTACCTATGTACCCCTAAACCGAGGTCCCCCCACACCGCCGCCACTCGATTAAAATTTTTAACCCCTAATCTGCCGACCGCCACCTACGTTATACTTATGTACCCCTAATCTGCTGCCCCTAACTCCGCCGACCCCTATATTATATTTCTTAACCCCTAACTTGCCCCCCACAACGTCGCCGCAAGCTACTTAAAATAATTAACCCCTAATCTTCCGACCGCAAATCGCCGCCACCTACGTTATCCCTATGTACCCCTAATCTGCTACCCCTAACACCGCCGACCCCTATATTATATTTATTAACCCCTAATCTGCCCCCCTCAACGTCGCCGACACCTGCCTACACTTATTAACTCCTAATCTGCCGAGCGGACCTGAGCGCTACTATAATAAAGTTATTAGCCCCTAATCCGCCTCACTAACCCTATCATAAATAGTATTAACCCCTAATCTGCCCTCCCTAACATCGCCGACACCTACCTTCAATTATTAACCCCTAATCTGCCGACCGGAGCTCACCGCTATTCTAATAAATGTATTAACCCCTAAAGCTAAGTCTAACCCTAACACTAACACCCCCCTAAGTTAAATATAATTTTTATCTAACGAAATAAATTAACTCTTATTAAATAACTTATTACTATTTAAAGCTAAATACTTACCTGTAAAATAAATCCTAATATAGCTACAATATAAATTATAATTATATTATAGCTATTTTAGGATTAATATTTATTTTACAGGCAACTTTGTAATTATTTTAACCAGGTACAATAGCTATTAAATAGTTAAGAACTATTTAATAGTTACCTAGTTAAAATAATTACAAATTTACCTGTAAAATAAATCCTAACCTAAGATATAATTAAACCTAACACTACCCTATCAATAAAATAATTAAATAAACTACCTACAATTACCTACAATTAACCTAACACTACACTATCAATAAATTAATTAAACACAATTGCTACAAATAAATACAATTAAATAAACTATCTAAAGTACAAAAAATAAAAAAGAACTAAGTTACAGAAAATAAAAAAATATTTACAAACATAAGAAAAATATTACAACAATTTTAAACTAATTACACCTACTCTAAGCCCCCTAATAAAATAACAAAGCCCCCCAAAATAAAAAATTCCCTACCCTATTCTAAATTAAAAAAGTTACAAACTCTTTTACCTTACCAGCCCTGAACAGGGCCCTTTGCGGGGCATGCCCCAAGAATTTCAGCTCTTTTGCCTGTAAAAAAAAACATACAATACCCCCCCCCCAACATTACAACCCACCACCCACATACCCCTAATCTAATCCAAACCCCCCTTAAATAAACCTAACACTAAGCCCCTGAAGATCTTCCTACCTTGTCTTCACCATCCAGGTATCACCGATCCGTCCTGGCTCCAAGATCTTCATCCAACCCAAGGGGGGGTTGGCGATCCATAATCCGGTGCTGAAGAGGTCCAGAAGAGGCTCCAAAGTCTTCCTCCTATCCGGCAAGAAGAGGACATCCGGACCGGCAAACATCTTCTCCAAGCGGCATCTTCGATCTTCTTCCATCCGGTGCGGAGCGGGTCCATCTTGAAGCAGGCGACGCGGATCCATCCTCTTCTTCCGATGTCTCCCGACTAATGACGGTTCCTTTAAGGGACGTCATCCAAGATGGCGTCCCTCGAATTCCGATTGGCTGATAGGATTCTATCAGCCAATCGGAATTAAGGTAGGAATTTTCTGATTGGCTGATGGAATCAGCCAATCAGAATCTAGTTCAATCCGATTGGCCGATCCAATCAGCCAATCAGATTGAGATCGCATTCTATTGGCTGATCGGAACAGCCAATAGAATGCGATCTCAATCTGATTGGCTGATTGGATCAGCCAATCGGATTGAACTAGATTCTGATTGGCTGATTCCATCAGCCAATCAGAAAATTCCTACCTTAATTCCGATTGGCTGATAGAATCCTATCAGCCAATCGGAATTCGAGGGACGCCATCTTGGATGACGTCCCTTAAAGGAACCGTCATTAGTCGGGAGACATCGGAAGAAGAGGATGGATCCGCGTCGCCTGCTTCAAGATGGACCCGCTCCGCACCGGATGGAAGAAGATCGAAGATGCCGCTTGGAGAAGATGTTTGCCGGTCCGGATGTCCTCTTCTTGCCGGATAGGAGGAAGACTTTGGAGCCTCTTCTGGACCTCTTCAGCACCGGATTATGGATCGCCAACCCCCCCTTGGTTTGGATGAAGATCTTGGAGCCAGGACGGATCGGTGATACTTGGATGGTGAAGACAAGGTAGGAAGATCTTCAGGGGCTTAGTGTTAGGTTTATTTAAGGGGGGTTTGGGTTAGATTAGGGGTATGTGGGTGGTGGGTTGTAATGTTGGGGGGGGGGGGGGGTATTGTATGTTTTTTTTTACAGGCAAAAGAGCTGAAATTCTTGGGGCATGCCCCGCAAAGGGCCCTGTTCAGGGCTGGTAAGGTAAAAGAGTTTGTAACTTTTTTAATTTAGAATAGGGTAGGGAATTTTTTATTTTGGGGGGCTTTGTTATTTTATTAGGGGGCTTAGAGTAGGTGTAATTAGTTTAAAATTGTTGTAATATTTTTCTTATGTTTGTAAATATTTTTTTATTTTCTGTAACTTAGTTCTTTTTTATTTTTTGTACTTTAGATAGTTTATTTAATTGTATTTATTTGTAGCAATTGTGTTTAATTAATTTATTGATAGTGTAGTGTTAGGTTAATTGTAGGTGATTGTAGGTAGTTTATTTAATTATTTTATTGATAGGGTAGTGTTAGGTTTAATTATATCTTAGGTTAGGATTTATTTTACAGGTAAATTTGTAATTATTTTAACTAGGTAACTATTAAATAGTTCTTAACTATTTAATAGCTATTGTACCTGGTTAAAATAATTACAAAGTTGCCTGTAAAATAAATATTAATCCTAAAATAGCTATAATATAATTATAATTTATATTGTAGCTATATTAGGATGTATTTTACAGGTAAGTATTTAGCTTTAAATAGGAATAATTTATTTAATAAGAGTTAATTTATTTCGTTAGATAAAAATTATATTTAACTTAGGGGGGTGTTAGTGTTAGGGTTAGACTTAGCTTTAGGGGTTAATACATTTATTAGAATAGCGGTGAGCTCCGGTCGGCAGATTAGGGGTTAATAATTGAAGGTAGGTGTCGGCGATGTTAGGGAGGGCAGATTAGGGGTTAATACTATTTATGATAGGGTTAGTGAGGCGGATTAGGGGTTAATAACTTTATTATAGTAGCGCTCAGGTCCGCTCGGCAGATTAGGGGTTAATAAGTGTAGGCAGGTGTCGGCGACGTTGTGGGGGGCAGATTAGGGGTTAATAAATATAACATAGGGGTCGGCGATGTTAGGGCAGCAGATTAGGGGTACATAGGGATAACGTAGGTGGCGGCGTTTTACGGAGCGGCAGATTAGGGGTTAAAAGTGTAAGGCTAGGGGTGTTTAGACTCGGGGTACATGTTAGAGTGTTAGGTGCAGACGTAGGAAGTGTTTCCCCATAGGAAACAATGGGGCTGCGTTAGGAGCTGAACGCTGCTTTTTTGCAGGTGTTAGGTTTTTTTTCAGCTCAAACAGCCCCATTGTTTCCTATGGGAGAATCGTGCACGAGCACGTTTTTGATGCCGGCCGCGTCCGTAAGCAGCTCTGGTATCGAGAGTTGCATTTGCGGTAAAAATGCTCTACGCTCCTTTTTTGGAGCCTAACGCAGCATTTGTTTTAACTCTCGATACCAGAGTTAAATTTATGGTGCGGCCAGAAAAAAGCCCGCGGAGCGTTAACAGCCCTTTTACCGCCGAACTCTAAATCTAGGCCTTAGTGTTTAAATTATCACATGAAATACCTGATGTAGTGCACTGGTTAAGAAAGACATGTAACAACTAGTTAAACTAATTGTAATAGAGGATACAATCCAGTTTAGAAAAGAAAACCAGTACTACAATAGTACAATACTAATTAGCTCTGCTGAAGCAATGGTGTATAAAAGTTAAAAAGTGTTCCATATCATTCATACAATTAAACTTTATTTTATCAACTAGGAACTCACACACATACAGTAACAGGGCTGTAAAGTTAAAAACACTTAAACTCTGTTGAATGCGCCATCGCAGTTCAAATATTGAGAAAAAGGAATCAACCCTTTGTTCCTTATTCTGACGAAAGGAGCGAAAACTATTAGAAGCTTTGGATTTCCCACTAGACTGACTTCCTGTTGTGAGGAAAAAAAGCCCCTTTACCTCCAGTAACAGTAGATATTATAGAATCTAAATCAGAACCAAATCTGGATTTTGGCAGCAGACAACAATTTATGCCATTTGTTTCCCACCAAAAAATATTAGTTGCAGGTAAAGGATATAACTTTTTAAACCTTGCAGAAGGTGTAAATTAATTACCTGGTTTAGTCTATTACCTAGAAATCATGTCAGCGACAGCATCAAGAATAGGGAAACCCTCAGGGAGATTAACAACAGTCTTAAAAACTGAATTTAAACAATTATAAGGCTTATTACAAGGTTTATTATCAGAAACTTTAGGATCTTTAACCCCAAAAGTAATTAAGATCTCCTTTAAAAGAGAATGAATATTTTCAACTTTAAACAAAACGAAGAAATATGGGGTTCAACATCAGTTGAAGATTCCTCATCACCAGAGGAAACTTCACCATCTGAAGACATAACAGTATTCCTCGTTTCAGGGCACATAGAACGTGTAGCAGGTAAAATCTGACCTGACCTTTTACACTTGTATGAAGGCAGGAGAACAGCCAGCACCTCAGCAACTGCAGTCCTGATAACAATTTTCACTGTAGATGAAACAATGTCAGTATTCTCCTGTAATGAACAAACAGAAGGTGCGTTAATACCCAAATAAACGGTATTAGGTTGGTCTGATTACATTAACAATTCTAAACATATACTGTAAATGAGCTGGCACCCCAGCTTTTTTACAATAAGCACACCTAATAATGGTAGAAATGTGTTCAGGGGACTCCGTTTCTTGGTTAGATTTAGGGACAAAATCAGACCGCTCCATTATAGCATATAGAAAAGCAATGCAATAAACACTATAACACCCTTAAAAAACTCTTGAGGAATGGAAATCACTTACCCCCTCCTAAGTAGCTTTTAAAATAAACTCACAGATACAATGGGCGCTAACTCGAAAAGCAAAACAAAGCATAAACATAACATCCGAAGACAGATAACGCTCATCAGAAAGAAATGACACGTGTGAAAAAAAGAATTTTAGCGCACCAAAAACCCAACATGCGCATAGCCGAGAATAAAATGGCGATAACCTGACGTGCGTAAACCGGCTGAGGCATGAAAGAACTATAGAAAGACTAAAGGGACATGCACTAACCCGACAAGCATTAACCTGATGTGCACAACTGCGACGCGTGTAAAAAGTCAATACGCACAAAACAGCAAGGGAATAGTGTCAAGGATTCTGTCCCAGGGCCATATATATTAGCAAATATATATATACAGACTTAAAAAAGGGCCATTAGCTATATAATATGTAAAACGTTAAATAGTTTAATAAATTATACTTACCAATAGACACTCGTCCACCAGCAACTAAGCAGCGGACAGACAAATTAGAACTGAAACATATCAGTAGAGGTTAAGGAATAGGAGCACATTGTAGATCCATAAAGGAAGGCAAAAGACAAGTCACTGAGACCAATTATGGAGGGTTTGTGAAACATTTCCCTTGAGGTAAAAAAAGAATCACAAACCATTCCCCATATACATCCCTCTGACAAGCACTATACT
Source organism: Bombina bombina (assembly GCF_027579735.1). Lineage (NCBI taxonomy): Eukaryota > Metazoa > Chordata > Amphibia > Anura > Bombinatoridae > Bombina > Bombina bombina. The sequence goes on along the minus strand of NC_069510.1, from coordinate 109,523,055 downwards.
CCGAGGGGAAACAGGGCCTCAATATAGACTAAAAAACCCTTTCTCTGAAGAATCAAATGCACATCTTCATTCTTCAACCACCTCCAGTGGAGGCAAAGTAAAAACTTAGATATGTGTGAGGTGGGAGGGGTTTTATATGGCTCTTGGGGTTTGAGAGTCTTTACCTCCTTCTAGTGATAGAGAAGAGCAATTCCCAGGAGTAATAGATTGTGGACTCTCACCACCTGTATAAAAGAAATTATATCTTCCCATTCTTGCATAGAGCTTTGTAAGGTTGAAGAGCACCATGTGGCTATCGACTATGGCAAGAGTCCGATGGAAAAAGTTGCGGCCTTGTCTGTAGCCGTTTTGATGCTGCTGGAGCTGAAAAAGCCAGGGATTCGACTGGCAATAGAGCTGGTGATGGAACACATCTAGGTGCAGACAAGTACAGTTCCTTAGACGGTTTCAGTACTATCGGTCATAATGAGCCGTTTGTAGCCGGGCTTACAGTGTCGAGCCGCAAGTTGACCGGGCCCGATCTTATATCAGGTACTACTGTAGATTCAGCATGTAGGAGATGGAGATCGGTGTATCTCCTTAGTTGTAGGGTATAATATCATCGTAATTAGGCATCTGTTGTCCGCTATTGATTATTGGGCTTTCACAGGGCTCAGGAGCTCTAAACAACTGCTGCCATTTTCCAGCTAGGCCAAGCTCCGCCCCCCATGTCCAATCTTTTTTATATGCACAGTTTCTAAATCACTATCTCCTACTGAGCATGTACAAGGGTGCTCATTATATATACGTATATGCGTCTTGTGATTGGCTGATGGCTGGTTGCATGATACACAGGGAGGGAATAGGGAAATAACTTTGAAATTTGCCAGAAAAAAATGTACTACTATTTTGAAATTAAAAGTATGTTCTATTGCTTTTTTTTAACACGTTTTTGTTGATTATGCAATTCTATTGTATTTAATTGTCTTTTAAGTGTCTCATTGAAGTTACCATTTAGTATTTTTGGATGATTTTGTAACCCACATAGATTGTTTCATCCTTATAAAAGTGTCCCCTTTTCTCCTTGGGTTAGTATTGCTATACTCACTGCAAGGCACAGTCAGGGTGATCGAACTAGCTTCAGGAATCTCCACATATGATATGCTACTGATATTTCCGTGGTTGGTGACATTCTGAATTAGATCTTTCATAGTATTAGGGAGATGTTTGCCTTTAAAAGTCTCATTGAATTGTGACATAAATATGTCCTGTCCCTGCAACAGCAAGAAAGAGAAAGACAAAAGATTATAATGAGGAAAAACAGAATTTATGCTTACCTGATAAATTACTTTCTCCAACGGTGTGTCCGGTCCACGGTGTCATCCATTACTTGTGGGATATTCTCCTCCCCCACAGGGAAAGGCAAGGAGAGCACACAGCAAGAGCTGTCCATATAGTCCCTCCCAGGCTCCACCCCCCCAGTCATTCGACCGACGGTTAGGAGAAAAAAAGGAGAAACTATAGTGTGCCGTGGTGACTGTAGTGTATAGAGAAAGAAATTCTTCAAACCTGATTAAAAAACCAGGGCGGGCCGTGGACCGGACACACCGTTGGAGAAAGTAATTTATCAGGTAAGCATAAATTCTGTTTTCTCCAACATTGGTGTGTCCGGTCCACAGTGTCATCCATTACTTGTGGGAACCAATACCAAAGCTTTAGGACACGGATGAAGGGAGGGAGCAAATCAGGTTACCTAAACAGAAGGCACCACGGCTTGCAAAACATTTCTCCCAAAAATAGCCTCCGAAGAAGCAAAAGTATCAAATTTGTAGAATTTGGACAAAGTGTGCAGAGAAGACCAGGTCGCTGCCTTACATATCTGATCAACAGAAGCCTCGTTCTTGAAGGTCCATGTGGAAGCCACAGCCCTAGTAGAGTGAGCTGTGATTCGTTCAGGAGGCTGCCGTCCAGCAGTCTCGTAAGCCAATCGTATGATGCTTTTCAGCCAAAAGGAAAGAGAGGTAGCAGTAGCTTTTTTGACCTCTCCTCTTGCTAGAATAAACTACAAACAGAGAAGACGTTTGTCTGAAATCCTTTGCTGCTTCTAAATAGAACTTTAAAGCACGGACTACATCTAAATTGTGTAACAAGCGTTCCTTCTTTGAAACTGGATTCGGACACAAAGAAGGCACAACTATTTCCTGGTTAATATTCTTGTTGGAAACAACCTTTGGAAGGAAACCAGGTTTAGTACGCAAAACAACCTTATCTGAATGGAACACCAGATAGGGCGGATTACACTGCAGAGCAGATAATTCAGAAACTCTTCTAGCAGAAGAATAGCAACCAAAAACAGAACTTTCCAAGATAACAACTTGATATCTATGGAATGTAAGGGTTCAAACGGAACCCCTTGAAGAACTGAAAGAACCAAATTTAGACTCCAGGGAGGAGTCAAGGGTCTGTAAACAGGCTTGATCCTGACCAAAGCCTGAACAAAAGCTTGAACATCTGGCACAGCTGCCAGTCGTTTGTGTAACAAGACAGATAAAGCAGAAATCTGTCCTTTTAGAGAACTCGCTGATAATCCCTTATCCAAACCTTCTTGGAGAAAGGAAAGGATCCTAGGAATTTTAATCTTACTCCATGAGAATCCCTTGGATTCACACCAACAGATATATCTTTTCCATATTTTATGGTAATCTTTCTAGTCACAGGTTTTCTGGCTTGTACCAGAGTATCTATCACAGAATCCGAAAACCCACGCTTAGACAAAATCAAGCGTTCAATTTCCAAGCAGTCAGCTGGAGAGAAACTAGATTTGGATGTTCGAATGGACCTTGTACTAGAAGATCCTGTCTCAAAGGTAGCTTCCATGGTGGAGCCGATGACATATTCACCAGGTCTGCATACCAAGTCCTGCGTGGCCACGCAGGAGCTATCAAAATCACCAAGGCCTTCTCCTGTTTGATCCTGGCTACCAGCCTGGGAATGAGAAGGAACGGTGGAAACGCATAAGCTAGGTTGAAAGTCCAAGGCGCCACTAATGCATCCACTAGAGTCGCCTTGGGATCCCTGGATCTGGACCCGTAGCAAGGAACCTTGAAGTTCTGACGAGACGCCATCAGATCCATGTCTGGAATGCCCCATAATTGGGTCAACTGGGCAAACACCTCCGGGTGGAGTTCCCACTCCCCTGGATGAAAGGTCTGACGACTCAGATAATCCGCCTCCCAGTTTTCCACTCCTGGGATGTGGATCGCAGACAGGTGGTAGGAGTGATCCCTGCCCATTTGATGATCTTGGTCACCTCTCTCATCGCCAGGGAACTCCTTGTTCCCCCCTGATGGTTAAAGTAAGCAACAGTCATGTTGTCTGATTGGAATCTTATGAATCTGGCCTTTGCTAGTTGAGGCCAAGCCCGGAGAGCATTGAATATCGCTCTCAGTTCCAGGATGTTTATCGGGAGAAGAGACTCTTCCCGAGACCATAGACCCTGAGCTTTCAGGGAATCCCAGACCGCGCCCCAGCCTAATAGACTGGCGTCGGTCGTGACAATGACCCACTCTGGTCTGCGGAAGCTCATTCCCTGGGACAGGTGATCCTGAGTCAACCACCAACGGAGTGAGTCTCTGGTCTTCTGATCTACTTGAATCACTGGAGACAAGTCTGTATAGTCCCCATTCCACTGTTTGAGCATGCACAGTTGTAATGGTCTTAGATGAATTCGCGCAAAAGGAACTATGTCCATTGCTGCAACCATCAACCCTACTACTTCCATGCACTGAGCTATGGAAGGCCGTAGAACAGAGTGAAGAACTTGACAAGCGTTTAGAAGCTTTGACTCTCTGACATCTGTCAGGAAAATCTTAATTTCTAAAGAATCTATTATTGTTCCCAAGAAAGGGACTCTTGTTGACGGAGACGGGGAACTTTTTTCTATGTTCACCTACCACCCGTGAGATCTGAGAAAGGCTAGAACAATGTCTGTGTGAGCCTTTGTCTTTGAAAGAGACAACGCTTGAATTAGGATGTCGTCCAAGTAAGGTGCCACTGCAATGCCCCAGGGTCTTAGAACCGCTAGAAGGGACCCGAGCACCTTTGTGAAAATTCTTGGAGCAGTGGCTAGTCCGAATGGGAGAGCCACAATAGGTAATGTTTGTCCAGAAAGGCGAACCTTAGGAACTGATGATGATCTTTGTGGATAGGAATATGCAGATATGCATCCTTTAGATCCACGGTAGTCATAAATTGACCCTCCTGGATTGTAGGTAAAATCGTTCGAATAGTTTCCATTTTGAACGATGGCACTCTGAGAAATTTGTTTAGAATTTTTAAATCCAGAATTGGTCTGAAAGTTCCCTCTTTTTTTGGGAACTACAAACAGATTTGAGTAAAAACCCCTGACCTTGTTCCACAGTTGGAACTGGGAGTATCACTCCCATCTTTAACAGGTCTTCTACACAATGTAAGAATGCCTGTCTCTTTACTTGGTTTGAAGATAAGTGAGACATGTGGAACCTTCCCCTTGGGGGTAGTTCCTTGAATTCTAGAAGATAACCCTGAGAGACTATTTCTAGTGCCCAGGGATCCTGAACATCTCTTGCCCAAGCCTGAGCAAAGAGAGAGAGAGTCTGCCCCCTACTAGATCCGGTTCCGGATCGGGGGCTACCTCTTCATGCTGCCTTGGTAGCAGCAGCAGGTTTCTTGGCCTGTTTACCCTTGTTCCAGCCTTGCATTGATTTCCAAGCTGGTTTAGTCTGGGAAGCGTTACCCTCTTGTCTAGAGGCTGCCGAGTTGGAAGCCGGTCCGTTCCTGAAATTGCGAAAGGAACGAAAATTGGACTTATTCTTAGCCTTGAAAGGTTTATCTTGTGGGAGGGCATGGCCCTTTCCCCCAGTGATGACTGAAATAATCTCTTTCAATTCTGGCCCAAAAGGGGTCTTACCTTTGAAAGGGGTATTAAGCAATTTTGTCTTGGAAGATACATCCGCCGATCAAGACTTTAGCCAGAGCGCTCTGCGCGCCACAATTGTAAACCCTGAATTTTTTGCCGCTAACCTCGCTAACTGCAAAGCGGCGTCTAAAATAAAGGAATTAGCTAACTTAAGTGCGTAAATTCTGTCCATGACTTCCTCATACGGAGTCTCCCTACTGAGCGACTTTTCCAGTTCCTCGAACCAGAACCACGCCGCTGTAGTGACAGGAATAATGCACGAAATAGGTTGAAGGAAGTAACCTTGCTGTACAAAAATCTTTTTAAGCAAACCCTCCAATTTTTTTATCCATAGGATCTTTGAAAGCACAATTGTCCTCAATAGGAATGGTCGTGCGCTTGGCTAGAGTAGAAAACGCCCCCTCGACCTTAGGGACTGTTTGCCATGTGTCTTTCCTGGGGTCGACCATAGGGAACAATTTCTTAAATATAGGAGGAGGGACAAAAGGTATGCCTGGCTTCTCCCACTCCTTATTCACTATGTCCGCCACCCGTTTAGGTATCGGAAAAGCATCAGGGTGCACCGGGACCTCAAGGAACTGTCCATCTTGCACAATTTTTCTGGGTTGACCAGATTGTCACAATCATCCAGAGTAGATAGCACCTCTTTAAGTAATGCGCGGAGATGCTCTAATTTAAATTTAAATGTCACAACATCAGGTTCTGCCTGCTGAGAAATTCTTCCTGTATCAGAAATTTCCCCATCTGACAAACCCTCCCTCACTGCCACTTCAGATTGGTGTGAGGGTATGACAGAAAAATTATCATCAGCGCCCTCCTGCTCTACAGTGTTTAAAACAGAGCAATCACACTTTCTCTGAAATGCTGGCATTTTGGATAAAATATTAGCTATGGAGTTATCCATTACTGCCGTCAATTACTGCATAGTAACAAGCATTGGCGCGCTAGAAGTACTAGGGGTCGCCTGCGCGGGCATAACTGGTATAGACACAGAAGGAGATGATGTAGAACTATGTCTACTTCCTTCATCTGAGGAATCATCCTGGGCAACCTTACTATCTGTGACAGTTCTGTCCTTACTTTGTTTGGACGCAATGGCACAATTATCACACTATATTTGAAGGGGGAACCACATTGGCTACCATACATACAGAACATGATCTATCTGAAGGTACAGACATGTTAAACAGGCTTAAACTGGTTAATAAAGCACAAAAACCGTTTTAAAACAAAACCGTTACTGTCTCTTTAAATGTTAAACAGGGCACACTTTATTACTGAATATGTGAAAAACTATGAAGGAATTATCCTATCTTTACCAAATTTTCACCACAGTGTCTTAATACATTCAAAGTATTGCACCCCAATTTTCAAGCTGTTAACCCTTAAAATGTGAAACCGGAGCCGTTTTTAATTTTAACCCCCTTACAGTCCCAGCTACAGCCTTTGCTGCGACTTCACCAATCCCAGGGGGGTATATGATACCAAATGAAGCCTTCTAGGAACGTTTTTAGTGGATTCCAGACCCTCACACATGCAGCTGCATGTACTGAACTCAAAATTAACTGCACAGTAATGGCGCGAAAATGAGGCTCTGCCTACTACAGAGAAAGGCCCTTCCTGACTGGGAAGGTGTCTTAACAAGTGCCTGGTGCTAAAAACGTTCCCCAATGTTATAAAAGTGTGAAATACAACTTCAAACTGCATATAATACTTAAATAAAGCAATCGATTTAGCCCCTAAAAGTGTCTACCAGTTTATAGCCCATAATAAGCCCTTTATTCTGTTTGAGACTAAGAAAATGGCTTACCGATCCCCATGAGGGGAAATGACAGCCTTCCAGCATTACACAGTCTTGTTAGAAATATGGCTAGTCATACCTTGAGCAGAAGAGCCTGCAAACTGTTCCCCCAACTGAAGTTATCTCATCTCAACAGTCCTATGTGGAAACAGCAACCGATTTTAGTAACTGCTGCTAAAATCATAATCCTCTCACAAACAGAAATCTTCATCTCTTTCTGTTTCAGAGTAAATAGTACATACCAGCACTATTTTAAAATAACAAACTCTTGATAGAAGAATAAAAAACTACAACTAAACACCACAAACTCCTCACCATCCCCGAGGAGATGCTACTTGTTCAGAGCGGCAAGGAGAATGACTGGGGGGGGGCGGAGCCTGGGAGGGACTATATGGACAGCTCTTGCTGTGTGCTCTCCTTGCCTTTCCCTGTGGGGGAGGAGAATATCCCACAAGTAATGGATGACACCGTGGACCGGACACACCAATGTTGGAGAAAATGTTGCACAGTAAATTGTAAGAACAGTGATACAAATTTGATCATTGTTAAAGACATTAAAGGGACATGAAACCTCAATTTTTTCTTTCATGCTTTAGAAAGAGCATGCAATTTTAAACAACTTTCTAATTTACTTCTATTATCTAATTTGCTTCATTCTTGTGATACCCTGTGCTAAAAAGCATATCTAGATATGCTCCATAGAAGCTGATTGGTGGCTGCACATAGATGCCTCGTGTGATTGGCTCACCCATGTGCATTGCTATTTCTTCAACAAAGGGTATCTAAAGAATGAAGCAAATTAGATAATAGAAGTATATTGTAATGTTGTTTAAAATTGTATTCTCTGGGGTCAATTTATTAATGTGCGAGCGGACATGATACAATGTAGCGTATCATGTCCACTGCACATCGATAAATGCCGACAGCATACGCTGTCAGCATTTATCATTGCACCAGTAGTTCTTGTGAACTGCTGGTGCAATGCCGCCCCCTGCAGATTCGCAACCAATTGACCGCTAGCAGGGGGTGTCAATCAATCTGATCGTATTCGATCGGGTTGTTTTCTGTCCGCCGCCTCAGAGCAGGCAGACAGGTTATGGAGCAGTGGTCTTTAGACCGCTGCTTCATAACTTCTGTTTCTGGTGAGCATGAAGGCTCGCCGGAAACACGAGACATCAAGCTTCGTACAGAGCTTGATAAACTGCCCTTATTATCTGAATCATGATAGAAGAAATTTAGGTATAGTGTCCCTTTAAAGTCATTTTTCTGTGTTGTTAACAGAGAGCATTCCACAGACCAATTGTGCACTTTTTGATAGTTTCAAAACATACAAAAAAGAGATTTTACATTTATTTGCAATTTTTTTTATAACAAATATAAATAGTGCTCCTTCATATACATGATTTAATGCCCCTTTCAGGGGCCACTATGACTATAAACATTAAAGGCAATTTTTAAAGGGACAGTCTACACCTTATTCATCTTAAAGTCTTGCCTTAGATTAAGCTGCAAATAGCCTCCTGCACCTTTTTCTATATCATGTAGTAGGAACGGTAAGAAAGTTGTTTTAAAATTAATATAGTTCCTAGCCATTTTGAAATGGCTGCCAAGCTCTGCCCACTGATGACACCACAATCTGTGCTGTATAAGGTATCCAATCATAAAAGACTCACTAGTTGGATTCAACTGAATGTCAATGCTATTCGGCAGAGTGCCTAGATGCAGCCCAGAGTGTGACATCATCAGTGGGCAGAGCTTGGCAGCCATTTCAAAGTGGCCAGAAACATTATTCATTTTAAAATAACTGTTTTACCATTCCTGCTGCATGATAAAGAAAGGGTGTAGGAGGCTATTTGCAGCTTAATCTAAGGTAAGACTTTAAGATGACTAAGGTGTAGACTGCCCTTTAAAAACAAAAATCAGTTGACACTATCCGCTATTTTACATAGGGCATAACAGTAAATTGGAAACTGCAGGTTGAAAAATAGGTATAACAACCTGGTGCCACCCCTCTCCTGAACAATGCTATACAGTATATAGAAAAAAAGAGAGAGAAGGAATAGAGGGTTTGGGTGCACACTATTTCCTAAAACATAACTTTTATTAGTTTCACTAAAATAACATTTGTGATAGGCTCTTCTATGAAAATATAACAAGCGCCAAAAGGAGCTAAAAAAAATTAACCGCCCTTACAAAAACGGGATAGCGCATATATTGAAAAGAGGCGCGATCAAATAACCAAAAATGGAAAACAACAACAGCAAAAAATAATAATAATTAGAACCCAGACTGGCAGCTCCTAATGGGGGGAAGTTTCCAGCTATCTGCCAGAAAAGCCATGATCACCGCATTCGTTATTTTATATTTTTCTTTAGTTGTTTTTCCTTTTTTGATGTATGATTGTGCTTCTCTTTAATATATGGGCTATCTCGTTTTTGTAAGAGGGGTTTAAAGGGATACATTTTTCATTCATGATTCAGATAGAGCACATCATTTTAAACAACTTTCTAATTTGCTTCTATTATCATTTTTCTTCGTTCTCTTGGTCACTTTTGTTGAAAAGCCAGGATGTAAGCTTAGAAGTCGGCCCATTTCTAGAGCACTATATGGCAGCAGTTTTGCGAGAATGTTATTGATTTGCAAGACCACTATTTCCTGTCATGTAGCGCTCCAGATGCCAGTACCTAGGTATCTCTTCAACAAAGAATATGATGGGAAACAAGTAAATTTGATAATAAAAGTTAATCGGAAACTTTTTTTTTTACAATTGTATGCTCTGTCGGAATAATGAAATAAATATTTTGGGTTTCATGTCCCTTTAATATCTTTTAATGACATTTATGTCTGTTTCATATTGCCTTTTGTGTAGAACTGAATATTTTCTGCTAACAAATGAAAATTTAAAGGGACATTAAACACTTTGATGTGGTAATATAAAATGTTAAACTGAATATTTAAAAACAACTCAGCAATATACTTTCAATATTTATTTTGTCCCCTTTTCCAAAAATTCCATTCTGAAATTGTGAGCTTTTCAGTTCCTGTTAGAAATGGAAGTGCAGAACACTGTTATATCCTACACAGCCATTGGCTGCACACTCTAGTGACCTATTTATAACTGTTTCTAATTAGCCACAGTAGAGAAAGTTAATGTTTTATAGACACTAAGGGGTAGATTTATCAAGCAGCAGATGTTGCAATCTAACACATTCGTTTCAGGTTCCCCTGAAACATAAGTTAAGAATCAGCGGTCTTAAGATACAATCAGGATGATTGAAACCCCCCGATTGGCTGCGAATCTGCAGGGGGCGGCATTGCACACAAAATGCTTGTGCAATGATAAATGCCTACAGCGGATCATGTCCGCACGCATCTTCATAAATCAGCCCCAATAACTTTACACTTTTTTTGTCAATGTTTAAACAACCAATGAAACTTTAAAAAAAATACATCTTCATGTTATTATCGGACCAATATTTTCTTTGAATGCATCATTCTATCTAGCATTTATTTAGTGTTTATCTTTAGGATGGGTCAGTGGTATCGTTTTTCGATACTGGCATCTATCATTTGATACCCACAGAATTTGGCATTGAAACAGTAAAACTGATATATCCTATGACATTTGCTCTACATTTTCAATATTGATTTAGAAAAAAATACTGAATGCATTGTTCAGATGTTTTAACGTAGTGAAAAAAAAACTAATTTCTTTAAATAGGAAACTATCAAATATATCAAGGGCCCATCTCAAAGTGTGAGTGTGAATCCAAACTCCTGAATTATATGCTAAATTCCAATGACAAAGCTTTTGGAGTTTTGACTTAAAGGAACACTGAACCCAAATTTTTTATTTCGTGATTCGGATAGAGCATGCAATTTTAAGCAACTTTCTAATTTACTCCTATTATCAATTTTTCTTCGTTCTCTTGCTATCTTTAGTTGAAAAATAATGCATCTAAGCTAAGGAGACAGTCATTTTTTTGGTTCAGTACTCAGGACAGCACTTGTTTATTGGTGGGTGAATGTAGTTATATTAATATACATTTTACCTCTGTGATTACCTTGTATCTAAGCTTCTGCAGACTGCCCCCTTATCTCAGTGCATTTTAACCAACTAGTGCTGATTCTGGCATAACTCCACCGGAGTGAGCACAATGTTATCTATATAGCACACATAAACTAGCACTGTCTAGCTGTTGTGCAAGATTTAAAAAGCACTGAGATTAGGGGTGGCCTGCTGGGGCTTAGAAACAGGCAGACTTAGAGCTTATAAAGTAAATTAATATAACAATATTGGTTATGCAAAGAAGGAGAATGGGTAGTAAAGGCGTTATCTATCTTTTCAAACAATAATAAAATCAAGAAGACTGACCCTTTAACCTATTTCCATGCAGGAGCCCATTTTTTTTTTTATGTACTTACAATGTTCCTTTAAAGGGAAAGTAAACACCTTGTAATTACAAAACATTTCAGCTGTGTTGATATAGAATAACATATTAATCAAGTCTTAACGTTTTAAAAACAAATTAAAGGGACAGTCTACACCAGAATTGTTATTGTTTAAAAAGAAAGATAATCCTTTTTTTTTTACCCATTCCCCAGTTTTGCATAACCAACACAGTTATATTTATATATTTTTTACCTCTGTGATTATCTTGTATCTAAGCCTCTGCAAACTGCCCCCTTTATTTCAGTTCTTTTGACAGACTTGCAGTTTAGCCAATCAGTGATGGCTCCCAGGTAACTTCACGTGCACAAGCACAGTGTTATCTATATGAAAAACATGAACTAACACCCTCTAGTGGTGAAAAACCTGTTAAAATGCATTCTTAAGAGGTGGCCTTCAAGGTCTAAGAAATTAGCATATGAACCTCCTAGGTAAAGCTTTCAACTAAGAATACCAAGAGAACAAAGAAAAATTGGTGATAAAAGTAAATTGGAAAATTATTTAAAATTACATGCCCTATCTGAATCATGAACGTTTTTTTTTGGACTAGACTGTCCCTTTAACATCCTTTTTACTTCAATTATTTATCAATAGCCAAACTCCTCCCACCATTTGCTTTATTTGGAGGAGCGAATCTGGGCTTCAGTATGCAGACAACAAGGCTAACCACTGTCATAATGTTAGTATAAAGTACATTGTTTTGTAGTTGTTATCAACTAGTGCCAATTAGGCCCACATATCTAGCTGAGTTAGCATTGAGATGTCAGCAGGGTGCATTTTACGTTCAGAGAATTCCAAAATTCTCAATAATTAGAGCTACATAACCTACAAGGGGGCACAATTAATAACGAAAGTACATTGCAAAGTTGTTTCATTATTCATTTTATATAAAAATCTCATTGTGTTTACTGTCCCTTGAAGTAAGCACAATTTAATGCCTTAAAAAAAATCATACCAGAAACTTGAATTCTTTCGGCAACGTCAACTTCCAATTTCTGCCATTATTGTCTTTAAAAAATCCGAGCTGGTTGGCTTTACATTCGTCACGGTTTGTTTTAATCGTCATGTCAATATAGGAAGAGCTGCTAAGTAAAAGGAATAGTGTAAGACGTGACTTGGAGGAAGAAAAGCGGCAGAGAATATACATACACATTATAGTAATGGCAAGAAAATGTACATAACATAAGTGTGTGCCAAAACGCAGTAATACTGCACTCAAACTCACTCATAGGAAGTGCAAACTCACCTGATTACTGCACAAATTAGGAGCAATAAAAGCAAAAAGTTCAAAGTAGGACCGCACCATCCATCATCTTAACTATGTTCCGTTATTCACATCAAGACAAACGTAGTCATAAACAACGTTTTGGGGAAACAGCCCTTATTCATGCTTATACACATACTAAATACCAGCATTGTAAATAGGCATTAGGAAAATACATACACACCCCTTCAGGATTGGTAAATCAACCCTTTCATAGCTGGACAGAAATAATATGTATCCTAACACTTCCTCTAGTGGGCCAGTCACACATCTTTTGTTAAAATATATTGCATCAAGACTTCCGGTGGGCGGGACTTCTGGATGGAAGCAAGCTACAAGAACTCTGCTACCACCGGCCAAATAAGTGGCCTTTTCAGGAATATTTAGAGTCCATCCAGACCCCCACAGCATACATCTTACTGGGAGACCCTGCTCTGGTCATCGCCAGTCGATACTTTCATTGTGTAGGGCGCTCCATCAGCCCTAGCCCCCGGTCGCAGCATAAGACTACGAAGGCCACCTGGCGCCGTGGCGTGTGCTCTGTTGCCACGTTGTAAATAGTTTTGTACCCGCATATTATCATCCTCCTCCCTGCAATGGAGTCGTATGTTGGTGAGGAGGCAGGAGCCAACAATTACATCTTTGCCGCAATAAAGGCCATGTTTTTGCCCAAGTTGGACAGACTACTATTGTCCTGCGCGGATCTATACACAATAGTGAGGACACCGGAAAAATCTTCCCGCCCCAAGAAATTTGTACCTAGTCGGCATGGATCTACCTCACAGTTTTTGATAACCACTTCTATATCCCAGGCCGGGGGGACAGACAACAGCCTCACAGCCTCAGTTCCCTCACAGAATGGGGAGGAGGTAACATCGAAGAATGAGATAACACCCGCACGCCTGAAACGGGGGCAGCATGTCATAATACACAGGCTTTCTCTGGTGACTGCACTAGACGGGGGCCGTGGTGATAAAGTTGATGCGGTCACAGAGATACATCAGCCAGAGCAGATGGAGAAATTGCAGTGGCGACAGATATGGTCACAACTCTATGGCCCTTTCTCATCGGACATTGACTTACTGAACATACAAAACCCCTACTATAAATCACAAGAAAGAGTTGATAAAATCAACAGGGGCACAGGGGACGCAGTGTCACTACAGAATATCATGACAACAGGCATTACACCTTTCCTGCAATATGACTCTGACACTCACTTGTGCGCTCAAAAGTTACCGGAGAAGTCATGCTGCCAAAGTATGTATTTACTACGGGGCAATGGATCATTCTGTGGAATAAGCCTGGAACATATGGAGGACATAATACTAGCCATCCACAGAATAAAGGGCATTGGTTGACTGACAAGATATATACCAATACGGGTCAATTCAGCTGCCCAAGTTACCCCTGTGAAAGATGACCCGTTATAGAATTCAAACTTTATATTTCAGGGCTGTGTTAGGAATATCCTCGAAGATGCCAGTACTACAGGGAAAACCCACAGCCCTAGTCCATAAAATACTTTTATCACATCGCATTTATTTATATCCTTACTTTGCAGCTTGTGTATGAGTTTTTCTTTTACAGAAACAACTGCGGTTCATAAACTGCCGCACACGAATCTAGTAATATACTTCTGTTCACCCAAATCAGCTGTTTTAGTGTAACAGAGCATTCTGAGTCATAACACCATTCTATCCTGTTCCCCCTGCCGATACAGACAAATATGTTAGTAGGCTCTGAGACTTGCAAAATCAGGATCACCTATGTTCATAGCTAGCTATAATGTATATCGTTTAATACACCTATGTCTATTTCACAGCACTGTATTTGAGACTATCATACGAGTTTACCCTATTTGTCTTAATACATGTTCCTAACTACATTTACATCTAGCTTCCAGGGGAGTTATGTTTTAGTTTCTATGTGTCACATTATGTGAAGTATACTACTCTCTTAAACACATGAACACATTTTTCTCCTCTATTAGTTCCTGATAACACTACTTTGAAAACACTGGGGCTGTAATTATCTAGCCAGCGAAGCAGCTTTTCTTTCACAATGGCAGATAGCAATTTATGGCATTTTTGTACCTCCATAGGATTTTTGCAGACTGCTGTGTCAAGTATAACGCTCGCTATCATACATCACTGATTTATGTGTTACGGGGATGAACAAAATGACTGGTAATGCATTAATCCTGTGACTTTAGGAATATCCACACTTTTAACTAGCATTGAGTTATGTAGCTTAGATAATATCCGTCTCCTCTTACTAAGAGCTCGGTGTTATTTCAGAGAATCTCAGATGTCTGCTGATTTATAGTTACTTTAAGGCAGACCTACCGGCTCCACTTTCATTATATACCAGCTAGGTATGTCCTTGCATACAGTTATTTATTCTATGTTAATGCAAGTTAAAGTTATGCTGTGATATTCTCACATTGTTTAATCTGCTTGACTTTTTATCTGATGTGGTTTTTTTTTTTTGTCTTTTTTTGTACTTGTACAGGGGGATAGTAATTACAGCTGTCACATTAGGTTGCCTTAGATTATATCATAGTGGAGACTAGTCTATGATCATATGTACCAGATATCTAGATTAATGACTATTGCCTCTGCACTACCTAAGGTTATTTGAGACTCAATTTTGTATATAGAGTTAACTCTCTACTTCTGGGACCCAGCACACTGGCTTTATGTCTTAACCCCTTCTCCCTCACAGTAGGTAGATGCTTGTGATGCAGATATTTGGATTAGATGAAGGTTAAAGGGCCAATTATTAATTGTTAACTATTAACTATTCTATTCCCCTGCGACAAGTATTCTGCTAGATTGTGTACCTGCATTGAGTATATTAGGATCAAATACTTTACATCAGACTCTCATCACTCAAAGCCACAGGCTCAATTTGTTTTAGGATTTGAAAATATGTGCACTGCCGGCCATACGTACTCAGTCCCAAATTCACCTTTCTATAAAATTGGCTATAATATATAATTTCATTTTGCTTGCCTTTTAGGGTTTATGTTTGGTTTTTTTTATTTTTTTATTTTTATGTTTTATAATTTGTAATATTTGTTTAGTTTAATTATAGTTAGTTAAGGTTAGTACATAAAATAATAAAATCCCAACATTGTGGTACATACAATTACCCTGGACTGTTATTCAGTCCGAGGAAAACTCCCAGCATCTTCACTACATTTGTGACTCTTATATTTTATATTTTTTTATATATCTGACAATGGACATGGTTACATTTTATTGTCTCGTCAATTTCCTGCCTACGCTTTCATGTCATGCCCTGCGAGGTATGTTGTTGATACGTTGTATATTAATGTACCCTTTGTTGGTTATAAATAAAAGTTTAAAAAAAAAAAAATATATTGCATCAACAATAAAAAATAAAAATAGTACCAAACAAAAATCTATGCAGATATGAATCCTATTTACACAGTCCAGGAGATATCAAATTAATAAGAGGTGTCAATCCATATCCCTATTCATACCATGTGAATAAAGGGCATTAAGTGTAAAGATCCAAAAAAGTTATTTGCGTTTTAGCTGTAACTCTCTATCACCCCCTCTCCTCAACCTGGGTATATGATCTATAATCTGCAACCTTAATTGGTTAATGCTATACTGTGCTTCCAAAAAATGATAGGCCACAGGCCCCCCTGAACCTTCTGGATGAAGTTGGATTTATGTTCAAGGACCCTCCTAGTCGTTTTAACCACATAACTCTTACCACACAGGCATTTAATTAAATAAATGACAAAATCAGAATTGCAGGTAAAATGTCCCCTGATCTTAAATATCTTACCACTAGTGGGATGTGTAAACTGTTATCCCTTGATCATGCTTTTGTAATTATAACAGCCCAAACATGGTTAACAACCATCATTACCTTTACCAATGTAACCCGTCCGCATAGCTCTACTTGTCCCTACATCAAGCTTGTACCAACCTATCACTTAAATTGTGGGGTCTTTTAAACGCAAACATACGGACAGTTTGAAATTCTTTAATTTGAGGATTGCAACTTTTTACTATAGACCCATGTTTATAAAGAATCTTGCGTACAACATTACTGAATTTGTTGAATGGTGTAGTAAATATTAGTCTATCTTTACCACTAGGTTTAGACCTCAATTTCAAGAGATCTAACCTCCTCAATTTAGATACCTCTTCAATTTCTCCTTGTATCAAGTCAGTTGAAAATCCCCTAGCCTTGAACAGATCACACTTTTTCAACATCTTTCTTTCAGCCAACTCCTCATCTGAAACAATCCTTCTGACTCTTAAGAGTTGTCTTCATGGTAGGGATCTGATCAATGCTGGGGGATGTGCACTCTCAAAATGTAACTGCCTGTTACTATCAATGGGTTTCTTATATAAGTCTATCTTAATTTCAGACCCAATTAACCTGACAGTAGTATCTAAAAAAATCTATAGACTGTTCACTCCAGCTTAGTTTAAATTTCAAGTCCCTAGTGAAATTATTAAGATCCTGCTTAAACTCCAAAAGGGTTCCAATGTTGTCCCTCTAAATACCAAAAATATCATCGATATAACAACACCAAGTGGCGCCATATCTTAAAAAAAAAAAAAATAAAGGATTTTAAAAACAAATGTTTCTTAAAAAAAATCATATAAATATTGGCATAGGTAGGGGCAACATTGGAATCTACTCTGTTTTTAATCCCTTTGGGGGGAGTTTAAATTAACAGTGTAGGGTCAATAGACTTAGAACATGTCATTTTCTATTATTATAGCCCTCTAAAGGGGCATTCTAATTAAAAAATGAAATATTCTGGCTCAGACTATGTCATTTTTGCATTAGTGTGTTTTTTAGTTAAACACATAGGTAAATACCCACTCAAGCATTATCGCCTAGAATACAACACCTCTAAAGTTAATTAATAGTGCTCTTATTTTTGTGATTAGATTACAATCTAATGGTAAAATGGTAGCACTCAAACTAAAACCTTGGACACACTAACAGCTGGAGGTTGGATAGCGTATGTAATAGACTACTATAGGGCATTTTACAAAACCCAAACACTGACTTTTGCATAAGCGCTAACCCAAAGGTGCAATAAGCCAGAGGTGTGTGAACAAATAGAAGAAATAGTTGTGTTCTTCACAACTATTTCTAGATAGATAGAGCAAGAGAGATGACTGACATTCACCTTTGGCAAACTGCATCCAATCATATCAGTTGGTTACACACAGATTATAGTCACGTGACCACTGCTTTATCATGTGACGGCGGTCCCGTTTTTTCCTATCTGTCGTATAATCTGAGTAAGTTTCTATAATTTATTCCTATTTTTGCTTACTATGTGACCACGCTGCTTGCTTTTTGATTATATGCATTACAGGTTTCTCCTTCTCTTTCTCCATGCTGCATGCGCAATGACACCACTGATCCATATATATTCATTTTGTGTGTAATGTGTGATAATATTAACTTGATATTTATGAGTGTGTTTAAAGGGATAGGAAAGTCAAAAATGTAACTTGCAATAATCATATAGAGCATGTAATTTTAAGATACTTTTAAAATCACTTCTATTTTCAAATGTGCTTTGTTCTCTTGGCATCCATTGTTGAAAAAGAATATGCACATATCCCACACTAGTAGGAGCTTGCTGCTGATTGGTGCCTGCACACATTTGTCTCTTGTGATTGGCGAACTAGATGTGTTCAGCTAACTGCCAGTAGTGCAATGTTGTACTTTCAGCAAAGGATAACAAGATAATGAAGCATATCTATACCATAATTGTGTTTTGTAATGTCCGTCGCTGTCGGCAGTTGCGCACGCATCCTCAAAGGAATGTTGGATGCGTGCGCAGCCACCTCGCAGCGAGGAGCTCCAACTCTCAGCTGTAACATAACAGCTGAGAGCTGGAGCTTCTGAAGCTTCAGGAATCTGCCGCATATGGAGCCGGAGCGTGATCGGTGCTCCGCCTCCATATGAGGCCAGATGTCTGATCGTTACAGACAGTGACACTGTGTGTGTCACCGTCTGTAATGATCTGCTGGTGGGGGTGTGGATAAACTGACCTGACGTGGACAACCGGGCGTGAAGGGGGCCGAGACGTGACGGGGGCGGAGCCAGGCTGGAGCGGCCGTGGCTGTCTGCGTGAGAGCACACGAGGGGTGAGAGAGAGCAAAAGAGGGGGGAGATAGAGAAGGGTGAGAGAGCAAAAGAGAAGGGGGGAGAAAGAAAAAGAGAGGGGGAGAAAGCAAAAGAGGGGGGAGAGTGCAAAAGAGGGGAGAGAGAGAGCAAAAGAGAGGAAGAGCAAAAGCAAACGAGAGAGGAGAGATAGCAAATGAGAGCTGCAGAGAGAGCAAACGAGAGGGGGAGAGAGAGCAAACGAGAGGGGGAGAGAGAGCAAAAAAGAGGGGCGAGAGAGAGCAAAAGAGAGGGGGGAAAGAGAGCAAAAAAAGGGGAGAGAGCAAAAGAGAGGGGAGAGAGAGCAAAAGAGAGGGGGAAAGAGAGATCAAAAGAAAGGGCGGAGACAGAGCAAAAGAGAGGGGAGAGAGAGCAAAAGAGGGGGGGAGAGAGAGCAAATGAGAGGGGAGAGAGAGCAAAAGAGAGGGGAGAGAGAGAGAGCAAAAGAGAGGGGGGGAGAGAGAGCAAAAGAGAGGGAAGAGAGAATCCATCTGGATGGCAGGGTGGTGAAAGAATCCACCTGGATGCAGTTTAAGCTGCATCCAGGTGGATTCCAAAAATGGCAGGGTGGTGAAAGAATCCACCTGGATGCAGCTCCTTTCACCACCCTGCCATTTTCGGAATCCACCTGGATGGCAGGGTGGTGAAAGAATCCACCTGGATGCAGCTCCTTTCACCACCCTGCCATTTTCGGAATCCACCTGGATGGCAGGGTGGTGAAAGAATCCACCTGGATGCAGCGTAAGCTGAATCCAGGTGTATTCTAAAAATGGCAGGGTGGTGAAAGAATCCCCCTGGATGCAGCGTAAGCTGCATCCAGGTGGATTCTTTCACCACCCTGCCATTTTTGGAATCCATCTGGATGGCAGGGTGGTGAAAGAATCCCCCTGGATGCAGCGTAAGCTGCATCCAGGTGTATTCTAAAAATGGCAAGGTGGTGAAAGAATCCACCTGGATGCAGCGTAAGCTGCATCCAGGTGCATTCTTTCACCACCCTGCCATTTTTGGAATCCATCTGGATGGCAGGGTGGTGAAAGAATCCACCTGGATGCAGCATAAGCTGCATCCAGGTGGATTCCAAAAATGGCAGGGTGGTGAAAGAATCCATCTGGATGCAGCGTAAGCAGGGTGGTGAAAGAATCCATCTGGATGCAGTGTAAGCTGCATCCTGGTGGATTGTGAAAATGGCAGGGTGGTTCCGTCACCACAATAGACCGCCCTTCCGAAAATGGCAGGGTGGTTCCGTTACCACAAAAGACTGCCCTCTGGGCAGGCTTTCCCACTTATATTTATATAAAAGAAGAGTTACAAAATAGGTTGTTTCTACATCTGTAGTTTAAACAAAAATTAGACTGCCCTTTGGGCAGGCTTATTGACTAGTTTGATAATAAAAGTAAATTTAAAAGTTGTTTAACCCCTTAACGACCAAGGACGTACGCCACACGTCCTCAAAAAAATACAGTTAATGACTGAGGACGTGTGGCGTACGTCCTTGGTCTGGAAAGCAGCTGGAAGCGATCTTGCTCGCTTCCAGCTGCTTTCCGGTTATTGCAGTGATGCCTCGATATCGAGGCATCCTGCAATAACCCCCCTTGGCCATCCGATGCAGAGAGAGCCACTCTGTGGCCCTCTCTGCACCGGACATCGGTGGCCGGTATCGTTGGTGGATGGGAGCAAGTCTGGGAGGCGGGTGGGCGGCCATCGATGTGCCGAATGAAGTGGAGGGGGGCGGGATCAGGGGCGGGACAGACGGGAGCGTGCACGGGAGCGCACGCGTGCACGGGGGGTGGCGCGTGTACGGGGGGTGGCGGGCGGGCGCGTGCACGGGGCTGGAGGGAACCGCTACACTTCAGAAAAATAAAGGTTGTTAAAAGTTAAAAAAAAAACATTAAAATGAATAAACAAATAATCTAAGAGATCTGGAAGGGGTGGGGGGTTGATCTGGGGGGGGGGAAGCTACAGAAAAGGGCAATTAAATAAAAAAAAAAGTACTTTTTTTTACTAAACTGGGTACTGGCAGACAGCTGCCAGTACCCAAGATGGCGCCCATTAAGGCAGAGGGGGAAGGTTAGAGATCTGTTTGGTGGGGGATCAGTGAGGTTGGGAGCTAAGGGAGGATCCTACACAGTAGCATATGTAGATATGCTAAGAAAACCCCCCCAAAAAACCCAAATATAGCTTTTATTTTAGTACTGGCAGATTTTCTGCCAGTACTTAAGATGGCGGGTGGGGTGGGGGAGGGAAGAGAGCTGTTTGGGAGGGATCAGGGGGTCTGATGTTTCAGGTGGGAGGCTGAGCTCTACACTAAAGCTAAAATTAACCCTGCAAGCTCCCTACAAGCTACATAATTAACCCCATCACTGCTAGCCATAATACACGTGTGATGCGCAGCGGCATTTGGCGGCCTTCTAATTACCAAAAAGCAACGCCAAAGACATATATGTCTGCTATTTCTGAACAAAGGGGATCCCAGAGAAGCATTTACAACCATTTGTGCCATAATTGCACAAGCTGTTTGTAAATAATTTCAGTGAGAAACCTAAAGTTTGTGAAAAAGTTTGTGAAATAGGGAACGTTTTTTTTTTATTTGATCGCATTTGGCGGTGAAATGGTGGCATGAAATATACCAAAATGGGCCTAGATTAATACTTTGGGTTGTCTACTACACTACACTAAAGCTAAAATTAACCCTACAAGCTCCCTACAAGCTACAGAATTAACCCCTTCACTGCTTCGCATAATACACCATTTGTGCCATAATTGCACAAGCTGTTTGTAAATGATTTCAGTGAGAAACCTAAAATTGTGAAAAATTTAACGTTTTTTTAATTTGATCGCATTTGGCGGTGAAATGGTGGCATGAAATATACCAAAATTGGCCTAGATCAATACTTGGGGTTGTGTACTACACTACACTAAAGCTAAAATTACCTCTAAAAGCTCCCTACATGCTCCCTAATTAACCCCTTCACTGCTGGCCATAATACACGTGTAGTGCGCAGTGGCATTTAGCAGCCTTCTAATTGCTAAAAAGCAATGCCAAAGCCATATATGTCTGCTATTTCTGAACAAAGGGGATCTCAGAGAAGAATTTACAACCATTTAAGCCATAATTGCACAAGCTGTTTGTAAATAATTTCAGTGAGAAACCAAAAGTTTGTGAAAAAATTAGTGAAAAAGTGAACAATGTTTTGTATTTAATCGCATTTGGCGGTGAAATGGTGGCATGAAATATACCAAAATGGGCCTAGATCAATACTTTGGGTTGTCTGCTAAAAAAAAATATATACATGTCAATGGATATTCAGAGATTCCTGAAAGATATTAGTGTTCTAATGTAACTAGCGCTAATTTTGAAAAATAATGGTTTGGAAATAGCAAAGTGCTACTTGTATTTATGGCCCTATAACTTACAAAAAAAAGCAAAGAACATTTAAACATTGGGTATTTCTAAACTCAGGACAAAATTTAGAAACTATTTAGCATGGGTGTTTTTTGGTGGTTGTAGATGTGTAACAGATTTTGGGGGTCAAAGTTCGAAAAAGTGTGTTTTTTTCCATTTTTTTCCTCATATTTTATAATTTTTTTATAGTAAATTATAAGATATGATGAAAATAATGATATCTTTAGAAAGTCCATTTAATGGCGAGAAAAACGGTATATAATATGTGTGGGTACAGTAAATGAGTAAGAGGAAAATTACAGCTAAACACAAACACTGCAGAAATGTAAAAATAGCCTTGGTCCCAAACGGACAGAAAATGGAAAAGTGCTGTGGTCATTAAGGGGTTAAAATTGTATGTTCTGTCCAAATCATGAATTAAATTTTTGGTGTTTCTTGTCCCTTTAACCCTTTTTTGTCCATTTTGTTCTATGCTCTATGCTGTATTTTTAGGATACTGGGGTCTTCTTGTGACATGTTTGCATTGTGATTCATGTTTACATATACTTCACATTATATGATTGCGCTGTTTTTGTTTACGTATTATTGGTTACTATGATTACCACAAGTTGAGGCTCAATTTTTGGTGACAGGAGGGGCTTTGGGCTTTATATTGCTCTTTTAACACTGTGTTCTGGTTTGTCTGAGGAAGGGGCGATTGTTCCCGAAACATCACATTACATTTGTTTTTAAATGTTTATTGAATCCAAACATTTATTTTAATGAAAAACATATTTATTTTTATTATTACTTATAAATATGAGTGAAATACTTTATTTTATTATAGTATTCATGTATTTGTATATAGTTTTATTGTAGCCCTTATACTTTACTTTAAGTCTCTGGTTATGCTTACTTTTTTAGAGCGTTTATGTTTTGTGCTTTAGCGCAACACGTAACTATTTAAGTGCTGTTTAGTGCGGCTGAACAATCCATTGAAAGTATAGGGTCATTTTTTTTACCATGGACTTATGAGATTGTGTCCATTTGTAATCTGGGCCTATATCTCCAGAGCAGAACACGGTCTAGGAGCCAATCAGAAGCAGCAATCCATATACTTGCCAATCATTGGCCATTTCATACTTGGCAGCTACTGTGTTTGCAGCTAAAGGGCAGTACTTTAATGTGCAATGGATTTCTGATGTGCTCTGTTCTCACTACATTCTGTTTTATATTACTGAGAACCCCTTAATGTTTACCTTGGATGAAACGCGTTAGTCACATGCACTACGTAGGCCTCGTACATGCCACTGGCTTCAGAGAGCATGCACGTTCTTCGTTTCGCTTTGTACTCGGCTTCAAGGATGCCTGTGGCCAGAAAATGACTCTTCAAATTACAGGACTCGGGTCTATTGAGGTCTGTGTGAAACATTAAACAATTAAATTTAACCATTAATAACTTTATTTCAGTTTGAGTGAAAGAACAATATACAGCAGGTTGCACCTCGTTTATCCTCAAGGGCTTGAATTAGACTAGATTTTAAGGATTAAAAATAAAAGAGGGGGGGCACAATTGTATATTGAATTACATTTTCTGGTATAGAAAAGATGAGTATTAAAAAAAAAAGGAATATGAGAATTGAATTACAATTTAAAAAAAAAATCTTATTTTTTAAGTTTTGTTATAATTGTTATTAGAGCAATATGTAAATACAAAAGAAAAATACCCCCACCCAAAAATATCAATAAGCTCAAACTGTTGGCAAGATGAGACTAGACTATTCTTGTTTTGTTTTGTTGGACCCTAATATACAGTTTTTGTCATCATGTGGGTATGTTGCAGTCTTTCAGGATTTAACCTTTCAACATACTTTTTTTCGTATTCCACCAATTTTTGGTGTTCTTAAAAAACAATTATCTTTGTGAAACATTTGTATTTGTATTTATTTGGCTGTCCATCAGATGTCCTCCATATAGTTGGCATATATTGGGGGCTACATGGGCTAAACTTCTGATCTGGGTTTTTACTTCAGAATATAGCTGGCATATTGAGGGCTACAGGTTAAACACCGGTTCTGGGGTCTCACTTGGGCATATAACTGGCATATTGGGGGCTACAGGTGAAACATCTGATCTGGTGTCTTACTTGAGTATATTGCTGACATAGGCCTAGATTACGAGTGAAGCGCAATATTGCGCTTTCACATGCGCAAAATATTTGCTCCACTCAGTAAATGTGCGCTGGTATTACAAGTTAGGCGCAATGTGAACACGACAGGGGCCATTCATTTGATCTGGGTCTCACTTGGGCATATAGCTGACAAAGTCTGCCTCAGTTTGTCAGCTGTTTGTCAGTGTTGCATATTTGTAGTACGTATAGTGAGGCAGACCAAAAGGTTTTTAGCATTTGGATCCCTTTATTCATTATTTCAGTGCTGATATTTAGTGCTGTGGAACTGTTGTTATGGACTTATTCCTGTATGTGACCTTGGCCTGGCTGACAACTGTCCTAGACACTGAACCAAGTAATCACTAATATCTTATTATTCCTCCAAAGCAACTGTACACCGCCAGTGGATCATGTCCTAAACTATATCTAGCTCAGTACCTCTGTCAATTTCCAGGTTGATAAAAGCTATACAGCTTTGATACTTACACAGCACTCTGTCACAAAGGTCACAGAGCCCTCAAAAACAAAAAAAACTCACCACTACGTATCCAAAGAACAATTTTTTCTGGCTTCTGCAGTTCACTGAAGAAAGTGACACTTCCATATTTGTTCTTGGCCCACGAAAAAAGCCCCTCACTGTCTTCAGTAAGAGTCTCTTGTTTAAGCACTATTATATGTGGCGCAACGACATGTATGCCTGTGTTATGCTGCGTGAAAGAGGGACAAGAGTTAGAAAAAAAAAAACCTTATGAACATCAAAATTTAAGCACAAAAATTTGGCAATTCAACATTTCTTAAATTGTCACAACAGAAAATGAATTTTGGAAATACCATTGTGCAGATAGTGTGAGTCTACAGGAAAATAGATAGGTTGCATCAGTGGTATGTGGATATTTAGATAAATCATGAGAGTATATTGTGCACTAGCTAGAGGCAAAGGACTAAGGTGGCAGTTTCGGAGGAGCCAGCAAAATTGAAACTACAACTAAGTGTTGTCATCTTATCCCTAAAACAGGGCTCAATAAACCCAGGAGCCTGGGAGCCAATGACTCCTAGAATTTTACCCCCTGGCTCCTAACTTTTTAGGTTATTCTCCATAGATCTATATACAAATACCACTGGCTGGCTCCTAAATATTCTTACAGGCTCCTGCCCTAAAATATAAATCCTGAAGACAACCCCCAGATTCTCTCACCAACTCAAAGGAGGTTCCGACTCAATGTTTTTTAGAAAAATATATATTTTTATTTATATATATTTCATCTCTATATTATGTAGTAACCTATGGGGTTTTTTGCCCCCTCTTCACTTCCTCAGTGCTGCCCGTTCTCTAAGGGGCTCTGTTTCCTTTGTATGATGCCCGCATGACAAACAGGGACAGCAGTAAAACCACTTAATTTTTATGACCGGCTACTCCTATGCTGAAAATTCTGAGGGTCTATTTATCTATTTTCAGGCTCTGCACACCTGCTGAACCTACCTAGGTATTCTTTTCAACAACAAATGTGAAGAGAATGAAGCAAATTAAATAATAGAATTACATTTGAAAGTTGTGTAAAATGTCATGCTCTATCTGAATCACAAAATAAATCATTTGGGTTCAGTGTCTCTTTACGAATACTCCATGTTCACCACACAGGGTATTAAAGTAAGCCTGTAATGACTCCTTTACCCCACAAGAGGGTGCAAAGTCTACACTCTCTACAACATGAAACCAGCACAAGAGCAAGATACCATGTCTACTTATTTGATATCTGAAAAAAATAACAATTGATTTGTAAATGTCAACATTAATTCTATTACCACTAGTTCTGGCGTTTTTTAAGAGTTGAGGAATCTCTATCATAAAATACGTAAACACGCAGAATCCACAGCACCAAGAGTTAATTCACTGGTTATTTATTGAAACATCTTGTACAATACAGCAGCAAAAACGCCAAGCAACGTTTCAGGATAGTCTCCCTAATCCCTTGTGTGTGTGTGTGTGTGTCTATTTTAAAATACTTCCCCCCTATGGGAAGAACATTGTAATGTAAAATATTTACAATATATACACACACATTATTAAATATTAATACTGAATAAAAATATAAAAATATTTCATGTTTTGAGGTATTTGAGTGGAAATGGCTGCAAAGTGTATGTATGTGTATGTATATATATATATATATATATATATATACACAAACACATTTATTTAGATGTGTGTATATATATATATATATATATATATGTTATAATAGCCCATTCCATTCAAATACCTTGTCATATACTATATACCTTTTAACCATTGTTTTAATTTTTTTAATATTTATGTGAATCATTTTTCTTTCATGTAATTAGCAAGAGTCCATGAGCTAGTGACGTATGGGATATACATTCCTACCAGGAGGGGCAAAGTTTCCCAAACCTCAAAATGCCCATAAATACACCCCTCACCACACCCACAAATCAGTTTTTACAAACTTTGCCTCCTATGGAGGTGGTGAAGTAAGTTTGTGCTAGATTCTACGTTGATATGCGCTCCGCAGCAGGTTGGAGCCCGGTTTTCCTCTCAGCGTGCAGTGAATGTCAGAGGGATGTGAGGAGAGTATTGCCTATTTGAATTCAATGATCTCCTTCTACGGGGTCTATTTCATAGGTTCTCTGTTATCGGTCGTAGAGATTCATCTCTTACCTCCCTTTTCAGATCGACGATATACTCTTATATATATACCATTACCTCTGCTGATTTTCGTTTCAGTACTGGTTTGGCTTTCTACAACATGTAGATGAGTGTCCTGGGGTAAGTAAGTCTTATTTTCTGTGACACTCTAAGCTATGGTTGGGCACTTTTTTATAAAGTTCTAAATATATGTATTCAAACATTTATTTGCCTTGACTCAGGATGTTCAACATTCCTTATTTCAGACAGTCAGTTTCATATTTGGGATAATGCATATGAATAAATCAATTTTATCTTACCTTAAAATTTGACTTTTTCCCTGTGGGCTGTTAGGCTCGCGGGGGCTGAAAATGCTTAATTTTATTGCGTCATTCTTGGCGCGGACTTTTTTGGGCGCAAAATTTTTTTTCTGTTTCCGGCGTCATACGTGTCGCCGGAAGTTGCATCATTTTTTACGTTCTTTTGCGCCAAAAGTGTCGGCGTTCCGGATGTGGCGTCATTTTTGGCGCCAAAAGCATTTAGGCGCCAAATAATGTGGGCGTCATTTTTGGCGCTAAAAAAATATGGGCGTCACTATTGTCTCCACATTATTTAAGTCTCATTATTTATTGCTTCTGGTTGCTAGAAGCTTGTTCACTGGCATTTTTTCCCATTCCTGAAACTGTCATTTAAGGAATTTGATCAATTTTGCTTTATATGTTGTTTTTTCTATTACATATTGCAAGATGTCCCACGTTGAAACTGAGTCAGAAGATACTTCTGGAAAATCGCTGCCTGGTGCTGGAGCTACCAAAGCTAAGTGTATCTGCTGTAAATTTATGGTATCTGTTCCTCCAGCTGTTGTTTGTACTGTTTGTCATGACAAACTTGTTAATGCAGATAATATTTCCTTTAGTACTGTTACATTACCTGTTGCTGTTCCGTCAACATCTAATACTCAGAGTGTTCCTGATAACATAAGAGATTTTGTTTCTAAATCCATTAAGAAGGCTATGTCTGTTATTCCTCCTTCTAGTAAACGTAAAATGTCTTTTAAAACTTCTCATTTTTCAGATGAATTTTTAAATGAACATCATCATTCTGATTCTGATAATGGTTCTTCTGGTTCAGAGGATTCTGTCTCAGAGGTTGATGCTGATAAATCTTCATATTTATTTAAAATGGAAGTAATTTCCAGGGAATGGAATAATTTGGGTAATTCATTTACTCCTTCTAAACGTTTTAAGCAATTATATCCTGTGCCATATGACAGATTAGAGTTTTGGGACAAAATCCCTAAGGTTGATGGGGCTGTCTCTACTCTTGCTAAGCGTACTACTATTCCTACGGCAGATGGTACTTCCTTTAAGGATCCTTTAGATAGGAAAATTGAATCCTTTCTAAGAAAAGCTTACTTGTGTTCAGGTAATCTTCTTAGACCTGCTATATCTTTAGCGGATGTTGCTGCAGCTTCAACTTTTTGGTTAGAAGCTTTAGCGCAACAAGTAACAGATCATAATTCTCATAGCATTATTATTCTTCTTCAACATGCTAATAATTTTATTTGTGATGCCATCTTTGATATCATTAGAGTTGATGTCAGGTATATGTCTCTAGCTATTTTAGCTAGAAGAGCTTTATGGCTTAAAACTTGGAATGCTGATATGTCTTCTAAGTCTACTCTGCTTTCCCTTTCTTTCCAGGGTAATAAATTGTTTGGTTCTCAGTTGGATTCTATTATCTCAACTGTTACTGGAGGGAAAGGAACTTTTTTACCACAGGATAAAAAATCTAAAGGTAAATTTAGGTCTAATAATCGTTTTCGTTCCTTTCGTCACAACAAGGAACAAAAGCCTGATCCTTCATCCTCAGGAGCGGTATCAGTTTGGAAACCATCTCCAGTCTGGAATAAATCCAAGCCTTTTAGAAAATCAAAGCCAGCTCCTAAGTCCACATGAAGGTGCGGCCCTCATTCCAGCTCAGCTGGTAGGGGGCAGATTACGTTTTTTCAAAGAAATTTGGATCAATTCCGTTCACAATCTTTGGATTCAGAACATTGTTTCAGAAGGGTACAGAATTGGCTTCAAGATAAGGCCTCCTGCAAAGAGATTTTTTCTTTCCCGTGTCCCAGTAAACCCAGCGAAGGCTCAAGCATTTCTGAAATGTGTTTCAGATCTAGAGTTGGCTGGAGTAATTATGCCAGTTCCAGTTCTAGAACAGGGACTGGGGTTTTATTCAAATCTCTTCATTGTACCAAAGAAGGAGAATTCCTTCAGACCAGTTCTGGATCTAAAAATATTGAATCGTTATGTAAGGATACCAACATTCAAAATGGTAACTGTAAGGACTATCCTGCCTTTTGTTCAGCAAGGGCATTATATGTCTACAATAGATTTACAGGATGCATATCTGCATATTCCGATTCATCCAGATCACTATCAGTTTCTGAGATTCTCTTTCCTAGACAAGCATTACCAGTTTGTGGCTCTGCCGTTTGGCCTAGCTACAGCTCCAAGAATTTTTACAAAGGTTCTCGGTGCCCTTCTGTCTGTAATCAGAGAACAGGGTATTGTGGTATTTCCTTATTTGGACGATATCTTGGTACTTGCTCAGTCTTCACATTTAGCAGAATCTCATACGAATCGACTTGTGTTGTTTCTTCAAGATCATGGTTGGAGGATCAATTTACCAAAAAGTTCATTGATTCCTCAGACACGGGTAACCTTTTTAGGTTTCCAGATAGATTCAGTGTCCATGACTCTATCTTTGACAGACAAGAGACGTCTAAAATTGATATCAGCTTGTCGAAAGCTTCAGTCACAATCATTCCCTTCGGTAGCCTTATGCATGGAAATTCTAGGTCTTATGACTGCTGCATCGGACGCGATCCCCTTTGCTCGTTTTTACATGCGACCTCTTCAGCTCTGTATGCTGAACCAGTGGTGCAGGGATTACACAAAGATATCTCAATTAATATCTTTAAAACCGATTGTACGACACTCTCTGACGTGGTGGACAGATCACCATCGTTTAGTTCAGGGGGCTTCTTTTGTTCTTCCGACCTGGACTGTAATTTCAACAGATGCAAGTCTGACAGGTTGGGGAGCTGTGTGGGGGTCTCTGACAGCACAAGGGGTTTGGGAATCTCAGGAGGTGAGATTACCGATCAATATTTTGGAACTCCGTGCAATTTTCAGAGCTCTTCAGTCTTGGCCTCTTCTAAAGAGAGAATCGTTCATTTGTTTTCAGACAGACAATGTCACAACTGTGGCATACATCAATCATCAAGGAGGGACTCACAGTCCTCTGGCTATGAAAGAAGTATCTCGAATTCTGGTATGGGCGGAATCCAGCTCCTGTCTAGTTTCTGCGGTTCATATCCCAGGTATAGACAATTGGGAAGCGGATTATCTCAGTCGCCAAACGTTACATCCGGGCGAATGGTCTCTTCACCCAGAGGTATTTCTTCAGATTGTTCAAATGTGGGGACTTCCAGAAATAGATCTGATGGCCTCTCATCTAAACAAGAAACTTCCCAGGTATCTGTCCAGATCCAGGGATCCTCAAGCGGAAGCAGTGGATGCATTGTCACTTCCTTGGAAGTATCATCCTGCCTATATCTTTCTGCCTCTAGTTCTTCTTCCAAGAGTAATCTCCAAGATTCTGAAGGAATGCTCGTTTGTTCTGCTGGTAGCTCCAGCATGGCCTCACAGGTTTTGGTATGCGGATCTTGTCCGGATGGCCTCTTGCCAACCGTGGACTCTTCCGTTAAGGCCAGACCTTCTGTCGCAAGGTCCTTTTTTCCATCAGGATCTCAAATCCTTAAATTTAAAGGTATGGAGATTGAACGCTTGATTCTTAGTCAAAGAGGTTTCTCTGACTCTGTGATTAATACTATGTTACAGGCTCGTAAATCTGTATCTAGGGAGATATATTATAGAGTCTGGAAGACTTATATTTCTTGGTCTCTTTCTCATCATTTTTCCTGGCATTCTTTTAGAATTCCGAGAATTTTACAGTTTCTTCAGGATGGTTTGGATAAAGGTTTGTCGGCAAGTTCCTTGAAAGGACAAATCTCTGCTCTTTCTGTTCTTTTTCACAGAAAGATTGCTAATCTTCCTGATATTCATTGTTTTGTACAAGCTTTGGTTCGTATAAAACCTGTCATTAAGTCAATTTCTCCTCCTTGGAGTTTGAATTTGGTTCTGGGGGCTCTTCAAGCTCCTCCGTTTGAACCTATGCATTCATTGGACATTAAATTACTTTCTTGGAAAGTTTTGTTCCTTTTGGCCATCTCTTCTGCCAGAAGAGTTTCTGAATTATCTGCTCTTTCTTGTGAGTCTCCTTTTCTGATTTTTCACCAGGATAAGGCGGTGTTGCGAACTTCTTTTAAATTTTTACCTAAGGTTGTGAATTCCAACAACATTAGTAGAGAAATTGTGGTTCCTTCATTATGTCCTAATCCTAAGAATTCTAAGGAGAAATCATTGCATTCTTTGGATGTAGTTAGAGCTTTGAAATATTATGTTGAAGCTACTAAGAATTTCCGAAAGACTTCTAGTCTATTTGTTATCTTTTCCGGTTCTAGGAAAGGTCAGAAGGCCTCTGCCATTTCTTTGGCATCTTGGTTGAAATCTTTAATTCATCATGCTTATGTCGAGTCGGGTAAAACTCCGCCTCAAAGGATTACAGCTCATTCTACTAGGTCAGTTTCTACTTCCTGGGCGTTTAGGAATGAGGCTTCGGTTGATCAGATTTGCAAAGCAGCAACTTGGTATTCTTTGCATACTTTTACTAAATTCTACCATTTTGATGTGTTTACTTCTTCTGAAGCAGTTTTTGGTAGAAAAGTACTTCAGGCAGCTGTTTCAGTTTGAATCTTCTGCTTATATTTTCAGTTTTTTTCTTTATAAGATTTAAACTTTATTTTTGGGGGTGGATTTTTTTCAGTGGAATTGGCTGTCTTTATCTTATCCCTCCCTCTCTAGTGACTCTTGCGTGGAAGATCCACATTTTGGGTAGTCATTATCCCATACGTCACTAGCTCATGGACTCTTGCTAATTACATGAAAGAAAACATAATTTATGTAAGAACTTACCTGATAAATTCATTTCTTTCATATTAGCAAGAGTCCATGAGGCCCACCCTTTTTTTGTGGTGGTTATGATTTTTTTGTATAAAGCACAATTATTCCAATTCCTTATATTTATGCTTCACACTTTTTTCTTATCACCCCACTTCTTGGCTATTCGTTAAACTGATTTGTGGGTGTGGTGAGGGGTGTATTTATAGGCATTTTGAGGTTTGGGAAACTTTGCCCCTCCTGGTAGGAATGTATATCCCATACGTCACTAGCTCATGGACTCTTGCTAATATGAAAGAAATGAATTTATCTGGTAAGTTCTTACATAAATTATGTTTTTTTATCAGAGAGCGAGTGTGAATCTCTGTATGCATGTATGTATGTATGTATATACAGTATATATAAATCACAACAAAAGGCTCGCAAATCTTTGGTCTTTAAATTAATCACACAAAGTTTAATGTGATGTTTCGGAGACGACTCTCCTTTCTCAGAGTCTTCCCCGAAACGTCACATTAATCTTTGTGTGATTCATTTAAAGACTAGAGAGTGCGAGCCCTTTGTTGTGATTTGGATACTACTTTGCCTGCAACCTGGCAGTTGTTTCAGTAAGTGAGAGTGCACTTCTAAGCTGAGTTTATTTATATACTGTATATAATGTGTGTGTGTAACTGTTTATTTTAATGTATTTATGTTGTGCTTATAGAGCATAAATTGATAAGGAAAATATGTTAAGCACAATAACCCCAACAAAAAGCAAAGGTATCTAAGTAATAACCATTATTTCTGATGTTATTTCTGATGTTGGGCTACCATTACTTAAGAGACATTTACATTAGTTGAGTCTTCACATACTCATTTTTGGTTGACTAATCTTTGCTTTTTGCACA
The DNA here is from genome assembly GCF_027579735.1 of Bombina bombina. NCBI lineage: Eukaryota > Metazoa > Chordata > Amphibia > Anura > Bombinatoridae > Bombina > Bombina bombina. Next base: position 109,490,251 of record NC_069510.1, on the reverse strand, counting down.
TAATCAGAGGCTTCATCAGTCAAGAAGTGGATCCCCATAATCTCTGACTGGTTCTAGAGTTGCCAGGTGTCCAGTATTTATCCGGACAGTCCAGTATTTTAGCGGGCTGACCAGTACAATCTGTATAAAAATACTGGACATTTAAACATCCAGTTTTTACAAGTCCCCTGAGTGTCAGTTAAATGTAAAAGGTCCATTATGCATCTATGTATTACAAATATGGCCCTGAAAGGCACTATTTTGTGTGTTACTGGCAGCCAACAAAGGGAAAAAAAGTTACTGGCTGCCATGTTTGTATTAAGTCACCACTCTGTGTGTTCCTGGCAGTCAATTAATACTGTGTGCATGTGTAGCCAAAGAGGTCAGTTGTGTAAAATATACAAGGTGGGGTCAAAGGTAAAGCTCTTGTGAGGACCATCTGTGTGACCCACCTCCCACCAATACCCAGTTACCTACAGTTTATCCTGTATTTTTGTGGGAACTCTAACCGGTGCACTGACCAAAGCTGTGTCATCAAAAAAAGTATGGAGTTTTATTGGCAAAAACAAAGCACAATATATATTGTATTATTGCTAAACAGTATTTTATTTTTGCAGTTGATGTCTCATTAAACAGGACAGATATTTTTTGGTTTTATATTTAATTGGTGCTGTCTACAAATTACAGCTGTCAGAGAATTTATGACTGGGTCGGTTGGCGCTAGTTCCTCAATTGAAACATCTGTTGTGTGAGGCTGTGGGTTCTAAACGTACTAAACCCAAATTTACCTGTGTTTATATGACTGAGTCATTCCTAAAAAGTAATGTGTTTAATCATCAAGAAGATCCTAGTACTGGTGTATTTAATTATTAGACAAGCTGTTCATACAAAAGTAAATACAACTATAAGTCACTTTCTGTGTGAGCTTACTCTACTCTGGATTAATAGTTCCTTTGAAACCTACTCATTACCCTCTTGTTGCAGCCCAAACAAAAGGGGACTTGTTAAACCTGATTGGACGTATTATGGAACTTTCTGTATTCTCATTGGTTATCCACCGACACCTTTTATGGACATTATATAATCTGACTGGTTGCCTTATGTGACTTTTTTTATTCAGACTAATTGTAAAAATGTTACAGTTTTTCATTGCTTGCATAATATTCACCTCTTGTCTTTTAAAAATGGAATTTATTCCTGTTTGATTAATAAAACTATTATTGTCCACTAAACATTTTATATCTTGTTGATATATAAAGATATCCTCATTCTACAGCCATGGCAAACTAACATGTTACAGATTCAGATCTTTGGGGGTATATTTGCTATATTTAGGGACAGTGTGCATGTGAATTAAATCTTATTTAAATGGTTTAGCCCACCACCCAAATAATTTATATTGATACTGCAATGGGCTCCCGACCCTCATACCTGACACCAAAATAAATTAAAATAGCACAACAATATTCTAAAACAATGAGCTTGGAGCAATATGAAGTTGAAGCTATTTGTTTGCCTTTAGAATAATCCTGCTTTGCCGTTATTACATTTGCATTCCATGAGTTTATTATTAATACAGCTAAGAGAAGACTCTTTATTAGTTTATGTAAAGTCTTTTGTATGTTTGTCTTGAGGAAATAAAGTTGTGAAATGTTGAACAGAGAAGACACTGGTATTGATGATTTAAAGTCTAGTCTGGCTCTGGACAGAGTATATCACCATATGGATTTAATACTGTACCATTTTGTATTTTCACCTGTGTGGACTAAAGCCCAGATTGACTACCCACCCCTCTGACGGGAGGTAGAATCTGAGCTGGCCCAAAAGGAAAGTGCCATGTACTTTGATTAGGTATAAAACCAATATCCCACTAGTCTCAGTTTATGGCCTTCCTATGATTAAATGGATTATCCATGGTTGGCTCAAGACATTGTGCTTTGTGGGTTCAAGAGCCAAATGACGCCCCCACATCAAACTCTCTATCCACTACAGTCTAAACCTAACCAAAGTCATCAGGCTCAAAGATTTTATTTTAAAGGGACAAAACACCCAAACATTTTCTTTCATGATTTAGGTAGAACATACAATTTTAAACAACTTTCCAGTTTACTTCTATTATCAAATTTGCTTCATTCTATTGGTATAATTTGTTGAAGGAGGAGCAATGCACTACTGGTTTCTAACTAAACACATGGGTGAGCCAATGATAATCGGTGTATATATATGCAGCCACCAATCAGCAGCTAGAAAATAGGTTCTTTGTTGCTCCTGGGTTTTCCTAGGTAAACCATTCAGCAAAGGATAACAAAAGAAGGAAGCAAATTAAATAAAAAAAAAGTAAATTGGAAAGTTGTATAAGATTGTATGCTCTGTCTAAATCATAAATGTCTAATTATGACTTTACTGACCATTTAACACATGAGAGCTTGATGATACCATCTCTGCTCTGCTGAGATTATGTAAGAACTCTTGTCAGTACTGCAAGGTTTTCCAAAGAAGTTTATAAAGACACATTTTAGTTGCCTCATTATGCAGGATTTTAAGTGTGAAGGAGAAATGGACACTGTACATTTTGTAAGCTTTTTTCAGTGTGTGCATACCTCTGATTATATGCAAGAATGTGTTCATATGTGTGTTTGTGTGCGTATCTGTGTCTGTATGTGTATATGCTTATATATACATTTGTTTATGTGTTAAAGTGTGTATGAGTGTGTGCTTTTTATACGTGACTAATCATAGGATACTCACAAGCAGTGTGATTGGAACAGTAGACCCTGTGACATTGATGTTCATTCCAAATGCCCCAATGGTGTTTACAATCAGCACTGGTTGCTCGGCGTCATTCTGGTGGCCTTCAATTTTGATCTCCAGTGACCAATACTTAAACTAAACAGAAAGAAAGCGTTAACCATGACATGTACAGAGCTAAAGTAAAGAGTCACAATGGTGAGCACATGTTAATCACACAATAACTAAAACCAACATAACAGTTAGCTCATTGACGACTGTAAGAGAGCTATATAGGGCTGCAACATACCCTTTACAAAGAATAAATCCAACAAATATATTCTGCAAACTAAAACAAATTACTGTTCATAATACAAGGAACAATTCAGGAGTATTTACTTACTGTGAAACCTCTTTCCTCACACTTACTAATATCATCGTAACAGTACATTGATGATATTCCTACTCTAAAAAGATAGATTGCAAACTCTTTCGGCTAGATTACGAGTTTTGCGGTAAGAGCGGCTTGGTACTAACTCGCAAGTTATTTCCACCGCTCACCTCCCTATAGCGCTGCTATTACAGGTTTTCATAAACCCGGCCTTAGCAGACAATCAGTGAGCATTGAGCAAAATTGAGCTCCATACCGCACTCCAATACCAGCGTTGCTAAGAGCTGGTTTTACGTGCTCGTGCACGATTTCCCCATAGACATCAATGGGGAGACCCAGCTAAAAAAAGCCTAAAACCTGCAATAAAGGAGCGTAAAGCTCTGTAATGCTGCCCCATTGATTCCTATGGGGAAACAAAATTTATGTTTACACCTAACACCCTAACATAAACCCTGAGTCTAAACACCACTAATCTGCCGCCCCCGAAATCGCCGCCACCTACATTACACTTATTAACCCCTAATCTGTTGCCCCCGACATCGCCGCCACCTACATTATATTTATTAACCCCTAATCTGCCACCCCCAATGTCGCAGCCACCTACATTAGTTATTAACCCCTAATCTGCCGTCACCTACCTACACTTATTAACCCCTAATCTTCCACCCCCAATGTCGCCGCCACTATACTAAAGTTATTAACTCTAACCCTAACACCCACTAACTTTAATGTAATTAAAATAAATCTAAATAAAACCTACTATTAACAACTAAATAATTCCTATTTAAGACTAAATACCTGTAAAATAAACCCTAAGCTAGCTACAATATAACTAATAGTTACATTGTATCTATCTTAGGTTTTATTTTTATTTCACAGCTAAGTTTGTATTTATTTTAACTAGGTAGACTAGTTAGTAAATAGTTATTAACTATTTACTAGCTACCTAGTTAAGATAAATACAAATTTACCTGTAAAATGAAACCTAACCTGAGTTACACTAAAAACTAACCTTACACTACAATTAAATAAATTACATTTATTAAATACAATTAACTAAATTACAAAAACAAACACTAAATTACACAAAATAAAAAAGAAATTATCAAATATTTTAACTAATTATACCTAATCTAATAGCCCTATCAAAATAAAAAAGCCCCCCCAAAATAAAAAACCCCTAGCCTAAACTAAACTGCCAATAGCCATTAAGAGGGCCTTTTGCGGGGCAATGCCCCAAACAAATCAGCTCTTTTAACTGTAAAAAAAATAAAAACACCCCCCCAACAGTAAAACCCACCACCCACACAACCAAACCCCCAAAATAAAAACCTACCTAAAAAACCTAAGCTCCCCATTGCCCTGAAAAGGGCATTGCCCTTAAAAGGGCATTTAGCTCTTTTTCAGCCCAAACCCTAAGCTAAAAATAAAACTCACCCAATAAACCCTTAAAAAAACCTAACACTAACCCACGAAGATCCACTTAAAGTTTTTGAAGACCCGACATCCATCCTCAACGAAGCGGCAGAAGTCCTCAGCGAAGCCGGCAGAAGTCTTCATCCAAGCGGGCTGAAGTCTTCATCCAGACAGCATCTTCTATTTTTATCCATCCGGCGTGGAGCGCCTCCATCTTCAAGACATCCGGCGCGGAGCATCCTCTTATTCCGACGGCTCTTCTCGAATGAAGGTTCCTTTAAGTGACGTCATCCAAGATGGCGTCCCTTGAATTCCGATTGGCTGATAGAATTCTATCAGCCAATCGGAATTAAAGGTGAAAAAATAGTATTGGCTGATGCAGTATATATATATATATACATACATATATATGTATACATTCATATACATATATATTGCTGTGTTGTCGCAATCAGGGTTATGAGAGCTGTAGCTGTTAGACTATTGGCATGAAAATGAGGCTCTATTGAAGTCTATGGGGGAAAATTTAAACCGTAATCAAGCTCACTTTTGAGCATAAGGATGCGATCGAGAGGGAGTGATATTTTCACTTCCCAACCGAAATCTTGCGTTCAGTAACGTGTAGGAAATAACAAAACTGAGCACAAATTACAGGTTTGCCCAAGGTGTTACTGTGCCTTTAAAGAACCACTAAACACAGTAAAATAGTATAATCGATAAACGCATAATAAAGATACAATGCAAAAGCACTTAGTTTGAATTTTAAATGAGCTATAGATTTTTTCCTGATAAATGTCAGTTACATTTCCCTTTCTAATGTATCATGTGACACCCATCAGCCAATCACAAACTGCATATACTGTACATATAGCCTGTGAATGTTGCCCTAGTGCCACAGAAAGTGTAAATATAAAACGTTTGGACACATTTAGATAATGGAAGTGAATTGGAAAGTTTTTTAAAATGGTGTGCTCTATCGGAATCATGAAAGTTTAATTTTGACTTGACTATGCCTTTAAAGGGACATGAAACCCCAATTTTTTTCATGATTCAGATAGAGAATACAATTTAAAAACCACTTTCCAATTTACTTCTTTTATTTAATTTGCTTCCTTCTCTTGTTATTCTTTGCTAAAAGGTTTATCTATGAAAGCTCAGGAGCAGCAGAGAACCTAGGTTTTAGCTGCTGATTGATCGCTGCATATATATACTGATTGTCCTTATCTCACCCATGTGTTCAATTAGAAACCGGTAGTGCATTGCTGCTCCTTCAACAAATGATACCAAGAGAATAAAACAAATTATATAATAGAAGTAAATTAGAAAGTTGTTTAAAATTGTATTCTCTATCTGAATCATTAAATAATTTTTTTGGGCTTCGTGTCCCTTTAAGTCTCTGTTTCTTTATATGAGACGTCCAGAAAAAGTATTTTGGGAAAGCTTAAGAAATAAACTGTTCCTCCCTATCTAGGCCTCTTATATTGTACCAATACAAAAGAAACATTTGTTTTTACTTAAGTTGAAATAAATAATAGGAAAGAATGTAAAAGAAAAAAAACCCACATTAAATGTTATTCAGAGCAGACCATATTAAAGAGGCATTTAACTCAGAATTGGCAGTACAACACATTTTTGCATGTGAACAAAAATGTGTATTCTGTATTGAAATTAAGAGGAAGTGGATGTTTGTGCACAAACAATACCAAAGGGATTAATTGCTCAATGGCTGCAAATAACAATTACCACAAATCTATTCAAGGATAGCGTTACATAAAAAAAGTTATATTTATTTAGCAAATTTTTCAAAAATCTAATTAAAAAAAGCAATGCACATTAAAATTATCCTCTTTCCGATGCAGCCAAAAACAGACATTAACACCTTAATGACCGGACCATTTTTCAATTTTCTTACCCTTAATGACAATGGCTATTTTTACATTTCTGCAGTGTTTGTGTTTAGCTGTAATTTCCCTCTTACTCATTTACTGTACCCACACATATTATATACCGTTTTTCTCACCATTAAATGGACTTTCTAAAGATACCATTATTTTCATCATGTCTTATAATTTACTAAAAAAATAATAATAAAATATGAGGAAAAAATGGAAAAAAACACACTTTTTCTAACTTTGACCCCCAAAATCTGTTACTCATCTACAATCACCAAAAAACACCCATGCTAAATAGTTTCTAAATTTTGTCCTGAGTTTAGAAATACCCAATGTTTACATGTTCTTTGCTTTTTTTTGCAATTTATGGGGCAATAAGTACAAGTAGCACTTCGCTATTTCCAAACCACTTTTTTTCAAAATTAGCGCTAGTTACATTGGAACCCTGATAGCTGTCAGGAATACCTGAATATCCCTTGACATGTATATATATTTTTTTAGAAGACAACCCAAAGTATTGATCTAGGCCCATTTTGGTATATTTCATGCCACAATTTCACCGCCAAATGCGATCAAAAAAAAAAAAGTTCACTTTTTCACAAAATTTGTCACAAACTTTAGGTTTCCCACTGAAATTATTTACAAACAGCTTCTGCAATTATGGCACAAATGGTTGTAAATGCTTCTCTGGGATCCCCTTTTTTCAGAAATAGCAGACTTATATGGCTTTGGGGTTGCTTTTTGGTAATTAGAAGGCCGCTAAATGCCGCTGCGCACCACACGTGTTTTATGCCCAGGAGTGAAGGGGTTAATTAGGGAGCTTGTAGGGAGCTTGTAGGGTTAATTTTAGCTTTAGTGTAGTGTAGTAGACAACCCCAAGTATTGATCTAGGCCCATTTTGGTATATTTTATGCCACCATTTCACCGCCAAATGCGAGCAAATAAAAAAAAAACTTAAAATTTTTCACAATTTTAGGTTTCTCACTGAAATTATTTACAAACAGCTTGTGCAATTATGGCAGAAATTGTTGTTAAAGCTTCTCTGGGATCCCCTTTGTTCAGAAATAGCAGACTTATATGGCTTTGGCGTTGCTTTTTGGTAATTAGAAGGCCGCTAAATGCTGCTGCGCACCACACGTTAATTATGCCCAGCAGTGAAGGGGTTAAATTAGGTAGCTTGTAGGGAGCTTGCAGGGTTAATTTTAGAGATCAGCCTCCCACCTGACACATCCCACCCCCTGATCCCTCCGAAACAGCTCTCTTCCCCCCCCCCACCCCACAATTGTTCCCGCCATCTTAAGTACTGGCAGAAAGTCTGCCAGTACTAAATAAAAGTTTTTTTTTTTTTTAAATAAAAATAATAAAGTATTTTAGCTGTGATGGACCCCTGCCTTAGCCCCAACCTCCCTGATCCCCCCTCCAGCTCTCTAACCCTCTCCCCTACCTAATTACCGCCATCTTGGGTACTGGCAGCTGTCTGCCAGTACCCAGTTTGGCCCCAAAAAACCCCCAAAAAGTATTTTTATTTTATTTTTTACTTAAAAAACTATTTCTGTAGTGTAGCAGCCCCCCACAATACCCCCACCCCCTCCCAGATCCTTTTATATTTATTTTTTTTAAAAAATCCCTTTTTTTCCCCTTTCTGCCCTCATTCATTGGTGTCAGTGTGGCTAATGGGTGCACGCGCATCGTGCACCCGGCGGACACTGGCACTATCGCTACCGGTGCAGAGAGGGCCACAGAGTGGCTCTCTCTGCATTGGAGGCTTGTAAAGTGGTATTGCAGGATGCCTCCATATCGAGGCATCACTGCAATACCCTCAGAGCTGCTGGAAGTGATTGTGATCACTTCCAGCACTCTGTTAGACAACTGACGTACCAGGTACGTCCATTGTCATTAACTGCTTGTTAATGCATGACGTACCTGGTACGTCAGTTGTCATTAAGGGGTTAAAGGTACAGGAAACCCCAATATTTTCTTTCATGATTTGGATAGAACATACAATTTTAAACAACTTTGTTATTTACTTTTATTATCAAATTTGCTTCATTCTCTTGTTAACCTTTGCTAAAGGAACAGCAGTGCACTACTGGCAGCTAGCTGAACACATATGGTCAGCCAATCACAAGAAACAAATGTGTGCAGGCACCAATCAGCAGCACCTCCCACTAGTGTAAGATATGTGCGTATTCTTTTTACAACAAGGGATACCAAGAGAACAAAGCACATTTGAAAATAGAAGTGAATTTAAGTCTTAATATTACATGCTCTATCTGAATCATGGACGTTTAATTTTGACGCTTATCCCTTTAATTTCCTTTTAAAGGAAATTGCTATTGATTTCTGTTTTGCAACAGATCTGAGGAGTAGGGGCTTCTCAGACAGATATCAGTTCCCCTATTTACAGCTGTCTGCAGTAATTATTAAGCGTAAGGTCCCCATGATATGTGTTCTATAGTGACAGATTGCTGACCTAAGAATTGCACTCATGTTCTATTTTTGCCTTCTGTATTTTACAGACATTGTTTCCCCGTAACTGAATTAGGAAAAGTGTTTCGCCTCACTTCCAGTAATTCTTTTCTAAACGCTAAGTGTGAACTCTTGCTGCCTCGGCTATTTGCTAGGCTCTCTGTGCACATATAAACACTATGTGCCCTGACGGGCGTCTCCTATAGTATTGGGCTGAGTGAGGGCACGCTATTGCACATCCCTGGCACAGTTTTGCCTTTGTGTATATACGTTTTGTACACAATACAGCACTTAGTGACACACATCTGCACACTGAAGCAGACTGAGGGCTCGATGATATATTGTTCGCCAGCTCAAACCTTCTTTTTCTCGCTGACACTCGCAGGGCTGCCCCGGTGCAATGATCGTAAAAAAGGGGCAGTCCCTGCGAGTTGCGAGGTGGCTCCTATTAAAAGTAATGGAGCTCGCTGGATAGGGAAACTTCGCTCCTTAGTGCGAAGTTAGCAGAGAGTAGGGGGAGCACTTTAAAATTAAAATCCTGCAGCCAATATAACTCACGTTGCGCTGCTTTCTGCTTATAGCATCTTACATTCGCCTATATGTTCGTATGCATTTGTTTTTCTATTGGGTTTATAAGTGTTCGTATTGTTTTGACAAAAGCTCACCACCTTTTAGTTGGCGAGAAAAAACTGTGATATCTGCAGTGCGGAAATCTTTATAGAATTACGCTGGGATTAGTGAGACATTTTCATATACGCCCATGGAACGCCCATGGAACGCCCATGTTCAGCCCATTTTACGAAAAAACAACAATTACGCTTTGCATTTTGTATTTATAAATTCAAATTTCTGTGTGATTTTTGCACATTCAGTGTACTACAATTACAATTTACGCTGTGAATATTTAATTTGATTTATTCCTGTGTAAATTAGATACTAATTTTACGTTTTTGTTGACATACGATTTTTGGTGAAGAATTTTGTTACGATTTTTGATGCACCTTAACAATACAATTTTTCCCTGCTTATTTTTGTGTGAATGGTTCAAATATTTGTTTTGTATAATGTTTAAAATACGTATTTTGTTGTGCACATTTCATATGAAAATGCAGTATACGCCCCTTAGCGAGACACCCTGTTTTCAGGGTAAAAAATGGCTTTAGATCATTCCACAAGGGAAATAGAAGGAATGGCGAGCATTCTTTAATAATCTCGCCAGCCCAGAGAGCTTTCAATCATCGAGCCCTGAGTATACAAATATTTAGGGTTGGACAACTTGCACTAGGTACAGGTGTTAGGTGGGGGTCATCCAACAATCCCACCCCATAGCTCAACCACAAGCCTACCTTTGAAATTGCCAAATACATTTTCAAAAATGAGCAGTGACTATATACCCTTGGCTGCCAGTAACACACACAGGATTATACATCTTTGGTTGCCAGTAGTACATACACAGCAGTGATTTGACACCCCCTTTGACAGTAACACCTACAGAGTTAAGACAATAGCCAATATAAATAGGATGAGTAGGGGGGCATACCTTATCTCTGATAAAGTGACTATTACCATTGTGAAACGGGTCAGGCCATGCCCCCTCACTCGATTTTGAAACTGTGCAGTGCTACGGCACGCTTTACTCTGTTTGCTCTCCTATGTGAGAGTTTGCTTTGTCAATTGTTTTTAGGTAAAGCTGTCTGCTCTGTCAAGTAGGTGCTGGGATTTTATCTGCCTCATTAAAGTTGTTTTTGTACCATCTCTCTGCCCTGTCATTGTCACTTTCCTTGCCCCACATTTGCGGTTAGTACTAGGACCGGGGACCAGACTCTGCATACCGGTTTGACGTCTCCTGCAGACCACAAGAAGCAACTGAGAGGAGACTAGGCTTATCACCACTATTGCTGCTACCATACCTCATATGTGTTGAGGACAGTACATGTGAGTGTGTATTTGGCTTGTTTTCCTATTGTTTCTCCCTGAAATACTACACCAGATGGTATCTCTGCCTCTGTGCGCCCTTCCCTCTTCTCTTGTTCCATGTTTTTGTGTGTGTGTGTGTGTGTGTGTGTATATGTATGTATGTATGTATGTATGTATGTATGTATATATATATATATATATATATATATACATACATACACATATACTGTGTGTGTGTGTGTGTGTGTGTATATATACATACATACATACACATATATAATCTGTGTGTGTGTATATATATATATATATATATATATATACACATATATAATCTGCGTGTGTGTATATATATATATATACATACACATACATACACATATATAATCTGCGTGTGTGTGTATATATATATATATATATATATATATATACACATACATACACATATATAATCTGCGTGTGTGTGTATATATATATATATATATATACACATACATACACATATATAATCTGCGTGTGTGTGTATATATATATATATACATACACATACATACACATATATAATCTGCGTGTGTGTGTATATATATATATATATATACATACACATGCATACACATATATAATCTGTGTGTGTATATATATATATATATATATACACATACATACACATATATAATCTGCGTGTGTGTATCTATGCCTGTGCACAACTGAAGTGTTAGTGATGTTTCATTCCAAAGTGTCTGTGTGAGTTGTCTCATTTTAAATTGTCCTAGACCGGATTGGAATGACACCAGTTTAGAGGTATGTATGTATATATAACGGGGAAAATGTCCGAACTCACTGGATTTTCAAAATTAACCAGCTTATTAAAAATGTGATGTTTTCGGGTTAACCCCTTCCTCAGACAAATATCTTTAATTAATATTTTTATTTTTTTTGTGACAAAAGATTTGTCTAAAATTATTTGTTTGTCCATTCACATGTCTAAAATATACTTGTACACACACAGTTCCCAACAAAGAGGCTTTCCAGACAGGGAGGTGAGGGGGATTTGTGGACAGAACCAAGAGGGGTGAAACAGCACGTGTGCCGTGGAAATGATGGGGGGCGTCACACATATAAACACTTACATACGTGCGTACACACAAATAGACTGCCTTACAAAAACATATTTTATACGTACTTGAACATCCTTGACGTTCAGCACATACACATCCCTGGTGGTTCCCCGTCTCACGCAGCCCTTAACGGTGACGTCATTTCTATAATTCACTGTAAAATTTGTTTCATCCTCCTGCATGCTCAGCTCACATATTACTGAGTGCGTTGGATCTGTAAATACAAAGAAAGAACAGTCACCCAACTGCATATGGGCAGTTAATCTGATCAGTGTCAGAAATTGGGAAGAATAAGAGTAGTCCCCACTGACATAATCAAATTCAAATGTACACAAAATCAAATCCTTTATAAGATGCTTAAACACTAAATACATATAAACATAGTATTGAGGCCATGGGTGCCACCATTTTGTAATTTAGCTTTCACTACATTCCATTCAGAGTGTGCAGGGAGGAACATGCATTGTGCACCTAAACAGCACATGAACAGTGACCCTGGACAGCACTATTCATGTTCCTCCCTGCACACCCTGCAACATGTGTAACTCATAAGTGTCCAGGAAAATATGGCTGAGGTGGCAACCCTAATTCCAGTGCTGATGAGTTTTCACATGTGCAGCAACTTAGGTTCCAAAATGGCGGCACCCATAATTAGAGAGAGGTGAATGAAATTTATTTAGGGTTTAAAGTCTAATTAAGTATACAACAAACAATGCAATATGTATTCATTATTTATTTATTTGTATCTATCATAGACCTATGAATATTGTGCATTTCCCAGTTTTCCAGAGATGTTGGAGTGCATCCAGTATACCTAAGTAAGTTGCACCAGTACCCAAGCCCATTACATCTGGCCTCTTATTGGCCACATTAGTAACTGGGAAAGACCTCTTATTGGCCACAGCAAAGGGGACCAGGTGAACATACTCAAGTGATATTGTTTATCACAGGCCTGCACTAGCAATGCAACTAAACATATATAAAAATAGAGTTTTAAATATTTATAAAATATTTATCAGCACTGTTTTGTGTATATATATAATATTTATCAGCACTGTTTTGTGTATATATAAAATACAGTTCGCTATTCAGTGATTAAATAATATATATTATGCATATGTAAAATATTTACTGAGTATACAGACCTTGTGAAGTGCATTGCTTAATTGCTGATATTTACTGTGCAAGTCTAAAACTTTACATTAATTGCTTAGGTAAAACATTTTGGGCCAGATTACGAGTGGATCGCAAACTTTTGCCCCAGAGCGACAAGGGGTTTATAGAGGGTGTTTATGCTCGTCGGCTTACGAGTTAAAAGTAAACGTGATCGCTTGAGTGCAGTCATGCTTTACGCTAGAATGTTTACTGGTTAAAGGGACAGTCTCGTCAAAATTAAACTTTCATGATTCAGACAGGGAATGCAATTTTAGACAACTTTCCAATTTTCTTTTATCATCAAATTTGCTTTGTTCTCTTGGTATTCTTTGTTGAAAGCTAAACCTAGGTAGACTCGTATGCTAATTTCTAAGCTTTTGAAGGCCGCCTCTTATATCAGTGCATTTGGACAGTTTTTCACAGCTAGAAAGCGCTAGTTCATGTGTGTCATATAGATAAACATTGTGCACACTCCCATGGAGTTATTTATGAGTCAGCACCGTTTGGCTAGAAGGCAAGTCTGTCAAAATAACTGAGATAAGGGGGCAGTCTGCAGAGGCTTAGATACAAGGTAATCACAGAGGTAAAAAGTGTATTAATATAACTGTGTTGGTTCTGCAAAATTGGGGAATGGGTAATAAAGGGATTATCTATCTTTTTAACCCTTTCATGACAGGGTTATAAAGTCTACATTGGAACAACGTTCCAATGTAGACAAATTGAAGTCACGCAATCGTGCAAATGATTGCGAGATTTCAATTATGGGATCGGGTCTGGGGGGCTTCCCTATGACGCTAGGAACGCCCTCCAGACCGAGATCAAATCCTGCAAGCCAGTAGGCTTCAGGACAGCCATTGGCGATGACGTTGTATTCCGTCATAACGGCTTTAAAGCCCAGTGCCGTTGTGACGGAATACAACGGCATAACAGCATTAAAAGGTTAAACAACAATAATATTTCTGTAGACTGTCCCTTTAACTTTTTTTACAAAAATAAAAAGTTGCACAAAAAACATAAAAAATATATTGCAAAGTATAATTACACGATCTAATAAAAATTATTAAAAAAAATATGCACACAAAAGTTATAAAGGCTCAAAGATATGAGATCTGAGGTGTTAGAATAAAAAGGCAGGCAAAGGGCTTTTTCATTGAGATACATACATATAAATATTTAAAGATGTGTACATAATATATATATAAATATATAATATATTTGTGTTCTTATGTATTTATGTGTATGTATATATATATATATATATATATATATATACAGTGTATATATATATATTTGTGTTCTTATGTATTTATGTGTATGTGTGTATATATATATATATATATATATATATATATATATACTGTATATATATTTGTGTTCTTATGTATTTATGTGTATGTGTGTATATATACAGGGAGTGCAGAATTATTAGGCAAATGAGTATTTTGACCACATCATCCTCTTTATGCATGTTGTCTTACTCCAAGCTGTATAGGCTTGAAAGCCTACTACCAATTAAGCATATTAGGTGATGTGCATCTCTGTAATGAGATGGGGTGTGGTCTAATGACATCAACACCCTATATCAGGTGTGCATAATTATTAGGCAACTTCCTTTCCTTTGGCAAAATGGGTCAAAAGAAGGACTTGACAGGCTCAGAAAAGTCAAAAATAGTGAGATATCTTGCAGAGGGATGCAGCACTCTTAAAATTGCAAAGCTTCTGAAGCGTGATCATCGAACAATCAAGCGTTTCATTCAAAATAGTCAACAGGGTCGCAAGAAGCGTGTGGAAAAACCAAGGCGCAAAATAACTGCCCATGAACTGAGAAAAGTCAAGCGTGCAGCTGCCAAGATGCCACTTGCCACCAGTTTGGCCATATTTCAGAGCTGCAACATCACTGGAGTGCCCAAAAGCACAAGGTGTGCAATACTCAGAGACATGGCCAAGGTAAGAAAGGCTGAAAGACGACCACCACTGAACAAGACACACAAGCTGAAACGTCAAGACTGGGCCAAGAAATATCTCAAGACTGATTTTTCTAAGGTTTTATGGACTGATGAAATGAGAGTGAGTCTTGATGGGCCAGATGGATGGGCCCGTGGCTGGATTGGTAAAGGGCAGAGAGCTCCAGTCCGACTCAGACGCCAGCAAGGTGGAGGTGGAGTACTGGTTTGGGCTGGTATCATCAAAGATGAGCTTGTGGGGCCTTTTCGGGTTGAGGATGGAGTCAAGCTCAACTCCCAGTCCTACTGCCAGTTTCTGGAAGACACCTTCTTCAAGCAGTGGTACAGGAAGAAGTCTGCATCCTTCAAGAAAAACATGATTTCTTCTGTTAAGTGTGATCAGTCCACGGGTCATCATTACTTCTGGGATATTACTCCTCCCCAACAGGAAGTGCAAGAGGATTCACCCAGCAGAGCTGCATATAGCTCCTCCCCTCTACGTCACTCCCAGTCATTCTCTTGCACCCAACGACTAGATAGGATGTGTGAGAGGACTATGGTGATTATACTTAGTTTTATATCTTCAATCAAAAGTTTGTTATTTTAAAATAGCACCGGAGTGTGTTATTATCTCTCTGGCAGAGTTTGAAGAAGAATCTACCAGAGTTTTTGTTATGATTTTAGCCGGAGTAGTTAAGATCATATTGCTGTTTCTCGGCCATCTGAGGAGAGGTAAACTTCAGATCAGGGGACAGCGGGCAGATGAATCTGCATAGAGGTATGTAGCAGTTTTTATTTTCTGACAATGGAATTGATGAGAAAATCCTGCCATACCGATATAATGTCATGTATGTATACTTTACACTTCAGTATTCTGGGGAATGGTACTTCACTAGAATTACACTGTAAGAAATACATAAAGCTGTTTAATAACTAGAGATTATGTTTAACGTTTTTGCTGGAATGTAAAATCGTTTTCATTTACTGAGGTACTGAGTGAATAAATGTTTGGGCACTATTTTTCCACTTGGCAGTTGCTTAATCTGTTTTTCTGACAGTTTCTGTTCTCCCTCACTGCTGTGTGTGAGGGGGAGGGGCCGTTTTTTTGGCGCTTTTACTGCATCAAATATTTCAGTCAGCAACTCATTGTATTCCCTGCATGATCCGGTTCATCTCTGCAGAGCTCAGGGGTCTTCAAAACTTATTTTGAGGGAGGTAATTTCTCTCAGCAGAGCTGTGAGAATTATAGTTTGACTGAGATAAAAAATGTTTATTCTGTAATTTGTTTCCTGCTTTCAGAATTTGTTATCTTTGCTAATGGGATTAAACCTTTGCTAAAGTTGTGTTGTTTACAAGGATTGAGGCTATAACTGTTTCAATTTATTAATTTTCAACTGTCATAGATCTTCTGTGCTTCTTAAAGGCACAGTATGTTTTAATATTATTCTAATTGAATTGTATTTCCAAGTTGCAAGTTTATTTGCTAGTGTGTTAAACATGTCTGATTCAGAGGATGATACCTGTGTCATTTGTTGCAATGCCAAAGTGGAGCCCAATAGAAATTTATGTACTAACTGTATTGATGCTACTTTAAATAAAAGTCAATCTGTACAAATTGAACAAATTTCACCAAACAACGAGGGGAGAGTTATGCCGACTAACTCGCCTCACGTGTCAGTACCTACATCTCCCGCTCAGAGGGAGGTGCGTGATATTGTAGCGCCGAGTACATCTGGGCGGCCATTACAAATCACATTACAGGATATGGCTACTGTTATGACTGAGGTTTTGGCTAAATTACCAGAACTAAGAGGTAAGCGTGATCACTCTGGGGTGAGAACAGAGTGCGCTGATAATATTAGGGCCATGTCAGACACTGCGTCACAGGTGGCAGAACATGAGGACGGAGAACTTCATTCTGTGGGTGACGGTTCTGATCCAAACAGACTGGATTCAGATATTTCAAATTTTAAATTTAAACTGGAAAACCTCCGTGTATTACTAGGGGAGGTGTTAGCGGCTCTGAATGATTGTAACACAGTTGCAATACCAGAGAAAATGTGTAGGTTGGATAAATATTTTGCGGTACCGACGAGTACTGAGGTTTTTCCTATACCTAAGAGACTTACTGAAATTGTTACTAAGGAGTGGGATAGACCCGGTGTGCCGTTCTCACCCCCTCCGATATTTAGAAAAATGTTTCCAATAGACGCCACCACAAGGGACTTATGGCAAACGGTCCCTAAGGTGGAGGGAGCAGTTTCTACCTTAGCTAAGCGTACCACTATCCCGGTGGAGGATAGCTGTGCTTTTTCAGATCCAATGGATAAAAAGTTAGAGGGTTACCTTAAGAAAATGTTTGTTCAACAAGGTTTTATATTGCAACCCCTTGCATGCATTGCTCCGATCACGGCTGCAGCGGCATTCTGGATTGAGTCTCTGGAAGAGAACATTGGTTCAGCTACTCTGGACGACATTACGGACAGGCTTAGAGTCCTTAAACTAGCTAATTCATTCATTTCGGAGGCCGTAGTACATCTTACTAAACTTACGGCGAAGAATTCAGGATTCGCCATTCAGGCACGCAGGGCGCTGTGGCTAAAATCCTGGTCAGCTGATGTTACTTCTAAGTCTAAATTGCTTAATATACCTTTCAAAGGGCAGACCTTATTCGGGCCCGGGTTGAAAGAGATTATCGCTGACATTACAGGAGGTAAAGGCCATGCCCTGCCTCAGGACAAAGCCAAAGCCAAGACTAGACAGTCTAATTTTCGTTCCTTTCGTAATTTCAAAGCTGGAGCAGCATCAACTTCCTCTGCACCAAAACAGGAAGGAGCTGTTGCTCGCTACAGACAAGGCTGGAAACCTAACCAGTCCTGGAACAAGGGCAAGCAGACTAGGAAACCTGCTGCTGCCCCTAAGACAGCATGAATTGAGGGCCCCCGATCCGGGATCGGATCTAGTGGGGGGCAGACTTTCTCTCTTCGCCCAGGCTTGGGCAAGAGATGTTCAGGATCCCTGGGCGCTAGAGATAATATCTCAGGGATACCTTCTGGACTTCAAATACTCTCCTCCAAGAGAGAGATTTCATCTGTCAAGATTGTCAACAATCCAGACAAAGAAAGAGGCGTTTCTACGCTGCGTACAAGAGCTCTTGTTAATGGGAGTAATCCATCCAGTTCCACGATCGGAACAGGGACAGGGGTTTTACTCAAATCTGTTTGTGGTTCCCAAAAAAGAGGGAACTTTCAGACCAATCCTGGACTTAAAGATCCTAAACAAATTCCTAAGAGTTCCATCGTTCAAGATGGAGACTATTCGGACAATTTTACCTATGATCCAAGAGGGTCAGTACATGACCACTGTAGATTTAAAAGATACTTACCTTCACATACCGATTCACAAAGATCATTATCGGTACCTAAGGTTTGCCTTCCTAGACAGGCATTACCAGTTTGTGGCTCTTCCATTCGGATTGGCTACAGCTCCAAGAATCTTCACAAAGGTTCTGGGTGCTCTTCTGGCGGTACTAAGACCGCGGGGAATCTCGGTAGCTCCATACCTAGACGACATTCTGATACAAGCTTCACGCTTTCAAACTGCCAAGTCTCATACAGAGTTAGTGCTGGCATTTCTAAGTTCACATGGATGGAAGGTGAACGAAAAGAAAAGTTCACTCGTTCCACTCACAAGAGTTCCCTTCCTGGGGACTCTTATAGATTCTGTAGAAATGAAGATTTACCTGACAGAGGACAGGCTAACAAGACTTCAAAGTGCTTGCCGCACCCTTCATTCCATTCAACACCCGTCAGTGGCTCAATGCATGGAGGGAATCGGCTTAATGGTAGCGGCAATGGACATAGTACCCTTTGCACGCTTACACCTCAGACCACTGCAACTGTGCATGCTAAGTCAGTGGAATGGGGATTACTCAGACTTATCCCCTTCTCTGAATCTGGATCAAGAGACCAGAAATTCTCTTCTATGGTGGCTTTCTCGGCCACATCTGTCCAGGGGGATGCCATTCAGCAGACCAGACTGGACAATTGTAACAACAGACGCCAGCCTTCTAGGTTGGGGTGCCGTCTGGAATTCTCTGAAGGCTCAGGGACAATGGAGTCAGGAGGAGAGTCTCCTGCCAATAAACATTCTGGAATTGAGAGCAGTTCTCAATGCCCTCCTGGCTTGGCCCCAGTTGACAACTCGGGGGTTCATCAGGTTTCAGTCGGACAACATCACGACTGTAGCTTACATCAACCATCAGGGAGGGACAAGAAGCTCCCTAGCTATGATGGAAGTATCAAAGATAATTCTCTGGGCAGAGTCTCACTCTTGCCACCTGTCAGCAATCCACATCCCGGGAGTGGAGAACTGGGAGGCGGATTTCTTAAGTCGTCAGACTTTTCATCCGGGGGAGTGGGAACTTCATCCGGAGGTCTTTGCCCAAATACTTCGACGTTGGGGCAAACCAGAGATAGATCTCATGGCGTCTCGACAGAACGCCAAGCTTCCTCGTTACGGGTCCAGATCCAGGGATCCAGGAGCAGTCCTGATAGATGCTCTGACAGCACCTTGGGACTTCAGGATGGCTTACGTGTTTCCACCCTTCCCGTTGCTTCCGCGATTGATTGCCAGAATCAAACAAGAGAGAGCATCAGTGATTCTAATAGCACCTGCGTGGCCACGCAGGACTTGGTATGCAGACCTGGTGGACATGTCATCCTGTCCACCTTGGTCTCTACCTCTGAAACAGGACCTTCTGATACAGGGTCCCTTCAAACATCAAAATCTAACTTCTCTGAAGCTGACTGCTTGGAAATTGAACGCTTGATTTTATCAAGACGTGGGTTTTCTGAGTCAGTTATTGATACCTTAATACAGGCTAGGAAACCTGTTACCAGAAAGATTTACCATAAGATATGGCGTAAATACCTATATTGGTGTGAATCCAAAGGTTACTCTTGGAGTAAGGTTAGGATTCCTAGGATATTGTCTTTTCTACAAGAAGGTTTAGAAAAGGGTTTATCTGCTAGTTCATTAAAGGGACAGATCTCAGCTCTGTCCATTCTGTTACACAAACGTCTGTCAGAAGTTCCTGACGTCCAGGCTTTTTGTCAGGCTTTGACCAGGATTAAGCCTGTGTTTAAAACTGTTGCTCCACCATGGAGTCTAAACCTTGTTCTTAATGTTTTTCAGGGCGTTCCGTTTGAACCCCTTCATTCCATTGATATAAAGTTGTTATCTTGGAAAGTTCTATTTTTAATGGCTATTTCCTCGGCTCGAAGAGTCTCTGAATTATCAGCCTTACATTGTGATTCTCCTTATTTGATTTTTCATTCGGATAAGGTAGTCCTGCGTACTAAACCTGGGTTCTTACCTAAGGTAGTTACTAACAGGAATATCAATCAAGAGATTGTTGTTCCTTCTTTATGCCCAAATCCTTCTTCAAAGAAGGAACGTCTACTGCACAACCTGGATGTAGTCCGTGCTCTAAAATTTTACTTACAGGCAACTAAGGAATTTCGACAAACGTCTTCTCTGTTTGTCATTTACTCTGGGCAGAGGAGAGGTCAAAAAGCTTCCGCTACCTCTCTTTCTTTTTGGCTTCGTAGCATAATTCGTTTAGCTTATGAGACTGCTGGACAGCAGCCTCCTGAAAGAATTACAGCTCATTCTACTAGAGCTGTGGCTTCCACTTGGGCCTTCAAGAATGAGGCCTCTGTTGAACAGATTTGCAAGGCTGCAACTTGGTCTTCGCTTCATACTTTTTCCAAATTTTACAAATTTGACACTTTTGCTTCATCGGAGGCTATTTTTGGGAGAAAGGTTCTTCAGGCAGTGGTTCCTTCTGTATAAAGAGCCTGCCTATCCCTCCCGTCATCCGTGTACTTTTGCTTTGGTATTGGTATCCCAGAAGTAATGATGACCCGTGGACTGATCACACTTAACAGAAGAAAACATAATTTATGCTTACCTGATAAATTCCTTTCTTCTGTAGTGTGATCAGTCCACGGCCCGCCCTGTTTTTAAGGCAGGTAAATATTTTTTAATTTATACTCCAGTCACCACTTCACCCTTGGCTTTTCCTTTCTCGTTGGTCCTTGGTCGAATGACTGGGAGTGACGTAGAGGGGAGGAGCTATATGCAGCTCTGCTGGGTGAATCCTCTTGCACTTCCTGTTGGGGAGGAGTAATATCCCAGAAGTAATGATGACCCGTGGACTGATCACACTACAGAAGAAAGGAATTTATCAGGTAAGCATAAATTATGTTTTTCATGCAGGACAATGCTCCATCACACGCGTTCAAGTACTCCACAGCGTGGCTGGCAAGAAAGGGTATAAAAGAAGAAAATCTAATGACATGGCCTCCTTGTTCACCTGATCTGAACCCCATTGAGAACCTGTGGTCCATCATCAAATGTGAGATTTACAAGGAGGGAAAACAGTACACCTCTCTGAACAGTGTCTGGGAGGCTGTGGTTGCTGCTGCACGCAATGTTGATGGTGAACAGATCAAAACACTGACAGAATCCATGGATGGCAGGCTTTTGAGTGTCCTTGCAAAGAAAGGTGGCTATATTGGTCACTGATTTGTTTTTGTTTTGTTTTTGAATGTCAGAAATGTATATTTGTGAATGTTGAGATGTTATATTGGTTTCACTGGTAAAAATAAATAATTGAAATGGGTATATATTTGTTTTTTGTTAAGTTGCCTAATAATTATGCACAGTAATAGTCACCTGCACACACAGATATCCCCCTAAAATAGCTAAAACTAAAAACAAACTAAAAACTACTTCCAAAAATATTCAGCTTTGATATTAATGAGTTTTTTGGGTTCATTGAGAACATGGTTGTTGTTCAATAATAAAATTAATCCTCAAAAATACAACTTGCCTAATAATTCTGCACTCCCTGTATATATATATATATATATATATATATAGTGCCCATAGCCGTACCGCCAACCTGTACATAGTACTCATTTTCAAAAAGAAAGTAATTATTTTCCAAAATGAAGCCTATGGCTTCCATGGGAAATTGTTGTTTTATTTGTGTCAAATTGGTTAGAGATTTTAACCAATGTCCCACCGCCTCTATTCCCTGTGCGTGTGGAATATTGGTATATAGCACGGTTACGTCCACCGTGGCCCAAATAAAATTATCTTCCCATTTTATTTTCGTTATTTTCGTTATAGTATCGGGAGTATCCTTAAGATAAGACTTGATTTTGGGTACTATGGGTTGTAAGAAATAGTCTACGTATTCCGAGAGGGGCGAAGTCAATGAATCAATCCCTGCTATTATTGGTCTAACTGGTGGATTAAGTGTGTCTTTGTGCACTTTTGGTAAATGATAGAAAAGAGCCGTTTTTGGCTCCTTTCTATTCAAAAACAGGAATTCATCCTCATTTATGATTCCCTCATATTTAGCTGTATCCAACAAATTGGAATATTGTCGTTGGAACACACTAATGGGGTTTTTAGGTAACTTTTTGTATGTAGTACAGTCATTTAGGAGTCTTCTGGCTTCCTTCGCAGTATTAGGGCTCTATATAAGGCGAGTTTGAATAGTTAGACATTAACCTCTGATGAAGAAGGTACCTATACGGATTTAACCCCTTCGAAACGCGCACAGTTGCTAATGTTTTATGGGAAGGATTACCCCCATTTGATTTACCTGAACTTTTGGGCTTGAATTCTTTGCACTTTACTTGTGCGTTTGAGAATTAAGGATATCAACTTGTTTGTGTACCAAGCATATTCTGTGCTCCATTTGTGTTACGTGCTGTCTCCATACCTCATGTGTTGAGGATTTTAAATGTGAGTTGAACTTATCAACCTGTTTTTATATTGAGTGTGTATTAAAACGGTTTTACACTATGTGCTCTTTTCTGTTTTTTTTTCTACATAACAGTGACTGAGATTGAAAGTTCCCATCCACCAGAGAGTGCAAGATTACAAATGGCACGTTGAATTCTGAATACAGACAAAGGGCTTAATTTTTGGAGCTTGTACATAAAGAAACATAATTGTTCAGCGATACTGCTTCATTCTTACCTCATAGGATTGAGGTTGCTTAAAGTAAGTGCACATCTAAGGGGGAGAGATTGATGAAGATACCATTATAAACATCTACTAACTGTGTTCCAGCAATCCTGAACTGTGTACTTTTTTATTTATGTAACGGGGTTTGGCCTAGGCTCACAATTACCCCTGTGGGTCTTTACCCCAGCTACCTCCATGTGCTCTGCAGGCTGATCCTGAGTCTCCGCTACCTGGGAGTTGGGGTACATGACTGTGGCAGTGCCTCCACCTGACTGGGCATCCAGGGCAAGAATGGGTTTCCCAGACAGGAACATAATAAATAACTACAACACACACAGTAATAACAGTAAAACAGTATGAACATGTATTAAAGGATTATGGTAAATAAAAATAAGGCAAGAAATACAGTGGCTAACTAACACACCGACTCTCTCTAACCAGGCCCAGCACCCTCCCAAACCACCTGCGAACCCACCCTCAGGCTTCACCCTAATGGCTGATGGGTACCAGTTGGTGCACATAAATGTTGGGGCCCTTTAAGGTAATCCACATGCATTTAAACAGTTGCAGCTCATAGGAAACTGCAATCCACAGGAAGAGCTGTTTATAAGTTTATGTGATGGACAGAATGCCCTGTCAGTATGACAAGGAGAGAGGATACTTCTTACCACTGACAGGATTCTGCACAGGCTGAAAGAAAACTCCAAGGTCTGCCAGTCATTTACTTTGTCTGCATTCTTCTCCACAGCTCTCTAACAGGGACAGACTGCAGCTGGCAGCATACACTAAATCAGCAGAGGAATGCTGTTACTTTACAAGATGAAGTCTGCAGCTCTCACACAGCCAGGCCTCACACACACCTTCACTGCTCTGACATGTCTGCTTCCTCCTGTGTCTTACACTCTTCTTTCAGTTTCACTTGATCACATGACCAACCAGTCTAATAGTTGCCTAGGCAACTTCTCCTGCAGAATGTATACAGGTGTAAATGTTCAACAGGAAGGGCTACATTCTCCCCCTTGTAAAATCCTTGCCTTCCACTGGCAAGGTTCCACCAAGAGGTAAATTGAAAAAAACAAAACATATAAATAATAATAAATGCACTAACAGTCCTATAAACAAATGTTAACTATCTTACAGTTTATTCTAGTACAGAGAGGTTCCAACATTCATAATGTCCGCAACCGCATACAGTAAATCAACCATTTTAGATTGTACCTGGGGCATATGTACATAACTGGGTTCTCCGACTTGATCGTAAGTAAGAACCCTGGGAGGCTGTCGTATTCTAGTACCCAGTCTCTGTTCTCTCTGAGGAAGTCCAGAATGTTCCTGGGAATCTTCAGCTCTGGCCACTTGGGTGGGGAGGTCACCAGATGCTTGAGACCCTGGCTTTCCCATGATACAAGAGTCTCCTTTTGGGGTCCCAGGCACAAAGTTGGGGCTGTTGGGATTCAATGTAGAGGAGGCTAAGGGAGGAGAGGAAGGAAAGTGCTGTGTTTCCTCAGCAGGAGGAGACCACCATTGATCATCAGCACTAAGAGCTTCTGGGGTCTCTACTGCCTCATTTTCAGGACTCTCCGTTGTGCTTTTATCCCATTCACTACTACTCCCTTCCTCTTCATCGATATAGGCTATTGGTAGTAGATGGTTCCTATGCCAAGCTTTGATCCGGCCTTCTGGGCCTTTTATATTATACACTGGCAGCCCCTTTAGCTTAGACACAACTTCAAATAGGGTATCCTTCCATCTGTCTGCTAATTTGTGTTTCCCAGGTACCCCTAGATTCCGGAGGAGAACCTTATCTCCCGCTTGGACTTCCTGATGCTTCACTTTGGTATCGTATCTTCTTTTGTTGCGTTCCTCCATTTTTGCCGCAGCTTGAGTGGCCAACTCGTAGGCACTGTGAAGGTTTTGTCTGAGGGTCCTCACATACTGGAAGTGAGAGTCTGACTTTGTCCCATCTGGGGACACCCCCAACCGGACATCTATCGGTAGTCTGGCTTCCCTTCCAAACATTAGGAAATAGGGTGAGAATCCTGTAGACTCATGCCTTGTGCAATTATATGCGTGGACCATGGCTTCTACATGCTTACTCCAGGACCGCTTCTCTACTTGTTTCAGAGTCCCGAGCATGTCTAGGAGTGTCCTATTAAAACGCTCAGGCTGGGCATCACCCTCAGGGTGGTAGGGTGTTGTTCTGGACTTGTGAACCTGCAACATATCCAGCAGTTCTTTGATCAGCTTACTCTCAAAGTCTCTACCTTGATCAGAATGTATTCGATTGGGCAGACCGTAGTGCATAAAATATTTCTGCCAGAGGACCTTGGCTACGGTCACAGCCTTCTGGTCTTTAGTGGGAAAAGCCTGAGCGTATCTGGTGAAATGGTCTGTTACTACCAGAACATTCCCAATTCCGGTAGTATCATTCTCAATACATAGATAGTCCATGCACACAAGATCCAGGGGTCCTGTACTTCTCAGGTGGCCCATAGGGGCAGCTCTCACAGCCAGAGTCTTTCTCTGAATACATCTTCTGCAGGTCTTCACATAATGTTCAACATGTTCTCTCATGCGAGGCCAATAGAACCGGTCTTGTACCAGGCCATAGGTCTTGTCTACCCCAAGATGCCCATGTTGATCATGGAGAGCTCTCAGGACCATTCCCCGATATCTATGAGGTAACACTAGCTGCTTTCGACCAGGGTGGTCATGGTATTTTATAACTCTATAAAGGATTCCATCTTCTAGATGTAGTTTACTCCATTCTCTCCGGTACAAATCTCTTTGTCCAATGGGAAGGGAGCTCAGTAATTTAGGGTTCTTGGCTCTCATTGCCTTGAGGACTGTACCTATATACCAGTCCTGTGACTGGGCTTTCTTCTTGTCTTCATTGGTTATGTGAGACCACTGTTGGAGCATTGCTGGAGCACAGAATACCTCTGGTACGGCTTCTGGGGAGTGACATATGGAGTCTATTCCTCTGAGTTCAGAGAACTCATCCTGCCTCTCAGCCACTACATATGTTTGGCACAGGGCTCCTACCCCAGGCACAGGGATTTCTTCCCATTCCTCCTTTTCTTCATGAGGAGGAAGTCCAGGTCTGCGGGACAGAGCATCCGCACTGACATTCTTAGGGCCTGGCTTGTATTTAAGGCTGAAACTATAGTTTGACAATGCTGCCAGCCACCTATGCCCTGTGGCATCCAGCTTTGCTGTTGTTTGAATATAAGTAAGCGGATTGTTATCCGTCCTTACCTCGAATGTTGCTCCATATAAATAGTCATGTAACTTGTCCACAATTGCCCACTTGAGCGCCAAGAATTCTAGCTTATGGACCGGATAGTTTTTCTCTGCACCAGTTAGACTTCTACTTATGTAGGCCACTGGTCTTAACCCTTCTGGGTAGCTCTGATGCAAAACGGCCCCTAGGCCTTCCATACTGGCATCAACATGGAGCACATATGGTTTCTCGGGATCTGAATATGCCAATACAGGAGCTTCTGTGAGTCTTTTCTTCAAGATTAAGAAGGCTTCTTCGCATCCTGAGGTCCATTTCTTTCCGAAGGAGTCTTTAGGACTTGGCGCCTTAACACCCTCTATAGCTGAGGTAGTCTTTAACAGGTTGTGTAGCTCTCGAGCAATCTTTGAATAGTCTTTCACAAACCTCCGGTAGTAACCGCAGAATCCAAGAAATGAGCGCAGCTCACTGATGTTATCTGGCCTGGGCCAGTTCATCACCGCTTCAATTTTGGTCGGGTCAGTTGTCACACCTTGTGCGGAAACAATGTGACCTACATATGTAACAGAGTTCTGGGCAAATCGACATTTGTCTATTGATAATTTCAGACCCTCTGCTTGGAGTCGATCCAACACCTTCAGCAATCGCTGTTCGTGCTCTTCTGGTGTCCTTCCAAACACTATGAGGTCATCAAGATAGACTAGGCACTCTTTGGGATTCATATCCCCCACAGTCTTCTCCATCAGCCTTTGAAAGGTGGCGGGAGCTCCAGTGACCCCTTGGGGCATCCTGGTAAACTCGTAGAATCCCAAGGGACAGATGAAAGCTGTCTTTTCCTGATCCTCCTTCTTCATGGGTACCTGATAATACCCAGACCTCAAGTCCAGGACGCTGAACCACTGGCTTCCAGAAAGGGCATCTAGCAGATCTTCTATCCGTGGCAGAGTATATTGATCTGGCACAGTCCTTTTGTTTAAAGTCCGATAGTCTATGCAAAGCCGGACTGTGCCATTCTTTTTCCTAACTACCACTATGGGTGAGGCATATGGACTTCTGGACTCTTTAATAATGCCAGATTCTTCCATCTGTTTGAGTATATCCCGGACATCTTCCACATCTCGAGGGGGTATTCTCCTTGATCTTTCTCTGAAAGGAGCTGGGTCAGAAAGTCTGATAGCATGTGTGGCACTCTTTGCACATCCCACATCCATTTCTTTCCTGGAGAAAACTTTCTCTCGAGTAGCTAATTTGGATCGGAGGCTATCTCTCCACTTTGGTGGTAGAGGAGAATCTTCCAGTTCAAAAACTATAGGTCCTTCATGATCACCTCCCTGTTCTGCCTTTACAGACATTACTGAAGAGACTTGGTCCAACAAGTGAATCACACCAATCTTCTGGTGACGATCAATTCTGATCTCTGTGGGTGTTAAGTTTCTTATCATTATGGGAAAATCTTTACACCAGTGATTCCGCCAGTCTTTCACCTCAGGTATGAGAGTCCACCCTTTTTTTGCATCCTCCTCAGGCAAGGACTCAATGAGGTATTGCCTGGTTCCTCCTGATATTTCATGGTGCATAGATGCTATGGCTCGTAGAGTCTTAGTCTCTCCAGGCCTTACAAATAAAGGTTCTTTCCCCGAGTAGTGGCATGATCCTGGTCTAGCTTGTAGGGCTAGTCGATGGCATTCTTTCCCTAGAACAGGGCTGACTTCCATCAGTCTGGTTAGAGATACATCTCCCACTTCAGTTAGGTAGGCCCTGAACATGTCCTGCACCATTCTTGCGTTGGTACCCAAAATTATTGGGGCGCACATTGTTTTCTTCATGGAGCATACAAGAGCTTCCAATTCCATAGGGCAGATCATTCCTGTGTTTAACTGTGGGATTGTTATTGTCACTCTTATACATCCCTCTACAGGCTGGGCCTGAGATCCCACTCCCCACAACTGCAACTCTCCTGCTGGCTCCAGGGGAATATGTTTTAGATGATGGTCATAGAAGTCTCTATTAATGATGGTGACCTGGGATCCAGTATCTAACAAGGCCGAGGCATGAATATCTTCTATTTGTAACTGTATCAGAGATTTGGGCCCGATCTTGGCCCCCACAGATAATATGGGTGTGGTTCTTTTTCCTCTTTTCCTGAAAGGACTGGTAGCTTGAGCCTCCTCCAGCTCAATAGCTAGCACATCCACTTCTGTATCTGATGAATTAGTGGGACACTCCCGCTTGAAATGCCCTGATTTTCCACACTTAAAACAGTTCCCTCGGGGGGACTGTTCCTCTGGGAATAACCTTCCTGTGGTCTCCCTGCGGTGCTGCCTCCTGGTAGGAGAATAATCTGTTCTTCTTGGCGATGACTTAGACAATAATTCTAATTCAGCTACCTTTTTTTTAAGGACGAACAGTTCCATATCCTCTTTATCTGCAGCTTTAGAAGAATTTCCTTTTTGTGGAGGAGATGGGGACATTTGGTTCTCCAGTATTTTTGCTTTTCGGATCAGTGTGGAATAGGACAAGACTTGATCATCCAACTTAACTCTTAACATGATCATGACTGGATCATTGCTAAGGCCTCCCTTCTGAATTTGTTTGGATAGTCGAGCATCCAACTCAGATGCAGTGACTGCTCCATTATGAAACAGTTTTCCCAGTGACAATTGTAATCGATTGATATAGTCTGAAGCTTTCTCATGTTCCTTCTGTTTAGTGGCTAGGAACTTGATTAATAGATCATCAGAGTCCTCAGATTTTCCATACGCATCCTGCAAAACTTTCAGGTAATCTTGTGCGGTAGCTTGTTCATTCACTCCCCTAAACAGCCTTATCATATTTGTAGCTGGGAAACGAAGACTCTCCATTATCCGTTGTTTTTTTATGTTATCCGTACAAGACCATTCTTCCAATAATTGTACAGCATTATCCTTCCAGGCCTTAAAGGGCTCCTCCCCGGCAGGAACAGGTTGATTCCCAGAAAACACTTTCAGCTTACGGTAACTGTGGGTATGGGTAGCTGTTACTATGGCTTCTGAGAGTTTTTGCAGTATTTCAGATATGTTACTCTCTCCTGAACTTGTGGTTCTCAATAGGGAATCGCCTGGTTTTGGGGATGTTGGAGATGAGGGAACCACTAGATCTGGGGTCTTAGGGGCAGTTGTCCCTTGCACACTGGAAAAGTAGACATTTCGTTTGGGGATGGCCCCAGTCTCTACAGGGGTAACCGGTAATCTCCTGGGGGGTTTCTCTGACAAAGGGGACAGAATCTGGGAATAACTTGATACATTAAAGTCTCTTTGGCCTATAGTGGAGGGTTGCTGCAGTGTAACCCCTTCCTCCTTATCAGGGAGAGCGTACACTAAGCGACATCCTTCAGGAGCTGTTTCAAGAAGGTATAGACATGTAGGCCTATGACGGCCTCTCAAATCTGCATGGGAATATACTAACATGTAAGTTTGACCGTATGAATCATGCAGGATGTCTCTGATGGTAGCCATCTCTATTCCCAGTATAATCTCTACGCACTTGGTGACATGTTTTATCTCACTATAGGGAGGTACCTGGCATATCATCACTGCATGATGCAATGGTACCTTCTGTTGCTGGGCCCAATCTGTTACAAATGGGAGTGTGGGCCGGGGAATTAACAGATCCTTACTGGGTGTACCCCAATTTATCTCAGCAGTACCACCAAATGTAACGGGGTTTGGCCTAGGCTCACAATTACCCCTGTGGGTCTTTACCCCAGCTACCTCCATGTGCTCTGCAGGCTGATCCTGAGTCTCCGCTACCTGGGAGTTGGGGTACATGACTGTGGCAGTGCCTCCACCTGACTGGGCATCCAGGGCAAGAATGGGTTTCCCAGACAGGAACATAATAAATAACTACAACACACACAGTAATAACAGTAAAACAGTATGAACATGTATTAAAGGATTATGGTAAATAAAAATAAGGCAAGAAATACAGTGGCTAACTAACACACCGACTCTCTCTAACCAGGCCCAGCACCCTCCCAAACCACCTGCGAACCCACCCTCAGGCTTCACCCTAATGGCTGATGGGTACCAGTTGGTGCACATAAATGTTGGGGCCCTTTAAGGTAATCCACATGCATTTAAACAGTTGCAGCTCATAGGAAACTGCAATCCACAGGAAGAGCTGTTTATAAGTTTATGTGATGGACAGAATGCCCTGTCAGTATGACAAGGAGAGAGGATACTTCTTACCACTGACAGGATTCTGCACAGGCTGAAAGAAAACTCCAAGGTCTGCCAGTCATTTACTTTGTCTGCATTCTTCTCCACAGCTCTCTAACAGGGACAGACTGCAGCTGGCAGCATACACTAAATCAGCAGAGGAATGCTGTTACTTTACAAGATGAAGTCTGCAGCTCTCACACAGCCAGGCCTCACACACACCTTCACTGCTCTGACATGTCTGCTTCCTCCTGTGTCTTACACTCTTCTTTCAGTTTCACTTGATCACATGACCAACCAGTCTAATAGTTGCCTAGGCAACTTCTCCTGCAGAATGTATACAGGTGTAAATGTTCAACAGGAAGGGCTACATTTATATGTAATCATCCTAACTCTGACTGTTTATTTGTTTCTGTCATTGTTTTATGATACAGTGGAGACTGATTAGTATCAGTTTTTATTATTATCTGTTGTACCAAGCGCCATCCTGCTACCCTTTTGTTTCTATATATATACTGTATATATATATATATATATATATATATATATATATATACATACACACACATACATATATACATACATATACATACACACATACATAGATATATATATATATATATATATATATATATATATATATATATATATACACACGCACATACATACATACATACATATATATAACGGACATTACCCAAAAGGCTACCCAAATAGGCAACCCTATATAATGGCACTGAGCCAATGTGGCTTTGTCACCAAGAAATAGTAGGGAGATTTAATTGAGTCAGATCCTTATAAATGTATAGTTAGTCCAATAAAAAAGTATCATTGCTCAGTGCATACACATACATACATACATACATACATGCGCATATATATATATATATATATATATCTCACACTCACGATGGGAGATTTGCTTATTAGCCAATAAGCTGCTATATCACAAACCTATTCTGCCTATTCTGTTAGTTTCAAAATCATCAAAAATAGCTTTTAGATTTTTTTCATACATAAAAGAGCATGTATTAAATAGTTCTCATTCATATGCATGTCATGATTTGTTTAAGATCCTTTTAATTAACACAGATATGTTTTGCAAGACCATAGTGAACTTACATGAGCAGTAGTAGTTTTTGTGATGTCACGTCTGTTTACAGAAGTAATTGTGCTAATCAGGATTGCTTGTGTGTGAGTTTTTTCCCCCCAACAAACATGGCAACCCTATATAATGGCACTGGGACAATGTGGCTTTGTCACCAAGAAATAGTAGGGAGATTTCATAATTGAGTCAGACTGTCCCGGTGTCACTCAGCAGTGGGAGGGGCAGCCTTGCTGAGCTGGAGTTCCCTGTGTGTCACCACGTGTGCCCTGTGGACCGAGTTATATAAATAGCTGCCTGATCTTACAATGTGTGGGCAGCTTCCTGGACTGTCACACAGAAGCTGCATGTGGGGTTAATTGGTATTTTAGCTATTAATGGGGCCTGGATCCAACCTGGTTCACAGACTGCTGCCCTCACTATTGTGATCCGCTTCCTGCCAGCGGTATAAACATCTCTTATCTGGATGCAGCAGGCAGCCTCTGTATACAGCCTGTCCTGCGTAGCACCTTATACAGGGAGCAGGGGTCAGCAAATGACCCAGTGTGTAGTCTGAATACAATCAGTACACCCTGATATAGAACCAATAACCCTGATATAGGGCTTGTGTCTGTATATACAGTAGCAGACAGTGTAATCCCAACATATGTTTTTGTTTGTGGGGAATAAATACGTAGACTGGGTTCCAATCAAAGGGGAACCCCACGTGAAAATGATTTGTACAGAGGAGAACTGAGACCAACCAGAGCCCCTGGGCAAAAATTAGGGAAGAGTCCCCTACTTACTATGCCCCCTAAACTTACCGCCTGATTTCCTCACCCCCAGCATCTAGGGGCAGAAACCCCATACTCTAGGACCCTCACAACCACAGACCCTCCTTCTAGGGCTTCCCACCTTCCAGGGCCAGTCACAATACTACAGAGCACTCTGAGTAAGAAGCCTTCTATCCAGGCACAGGACACCCACTCAAGCGACAGGGCACCCACTCTGCTAACCTTTAACTCCTTAGTAACTGCTAGCTCAGCTGTCAGCGCTGTGCTAGCTCCTGATTATTGCTGCCCGCCCCAGTTCACAACCACTAGCGCAGCTGTCCCATACTTAAATATGCCTGCCTGCTGCTGCCCGCTCCCTCAGTCACAACCGCTAGCGCAGCTGTCCAATATTAAAATATGCCTGCCTGCCTGCTGCTGCCCGCTCCCTCAGTCACAACCGCTAGAGTAGCTGTCCCATACTAAAATATGCCTGCCTGCTGCTGCCCGCTCCCTCAGTCACAACCTCTAGCGCAGCTGTCCCATACTAAAATATGCCTGCCTGCTGCTGCCCGCTCCCTCAGTCACAACCGCTAGCGCAGCTGTCCAATACTAAAATATGCCTGCCTGCTGCTGCCCGCTCCCTCAGTCACAACCGCTAGCGCAGCTGTCCAATACTAAAATATGCCTGCCTGCTGCTGCCCGCTCCCTCAGTCACAACCGCTAGCGCAGCTGTCCAATACTAAAATATGCCTGCCTGCTGCTGCCCGCTCCCTCAGTCACAACCGCCAACGCAGCTGTCCAATACTAAAATATGCCTGCCTGCTGCTGCCCGCTCCCTCAGTCACAACCGCTAGAGTAGCTGAACTGTCACATCTGCTCTAGCTCATTTACAAACTGTGACCATATGCAGCACACCAGGAGTTCCCCTTGGGGCCCTCTTACGTATTGGGCCCTTGGTCCGGGTCCTATTGCCCGACTGCTTAGTCCACTCCTGGCTTTGTTTTCTAAGCTGCAATATAACAAAACAATACTAAAAAAACATGGAAGCACAAACAAAGTGAAGGTTAAACTCGGCAAGTTGTGTTTAGATGCAATTTTTTTCATAAAAGTGCAAAAGGAAAATGCTCTAATGTGTGTCAGCATTTTACAGCACAATTGCTTGCATGTAATTATGTTTTGACCCCCCCCCCTTTAAATGGGCTAAACACATAGTTAAAGTCAGCTCCAGAGCAGAAAAGCACTGGTGGGAGCTATCTGATGCGGCTGAATTTGTTGGCATTCTACATATAAATGATAATAATATGGGGCCACCTGCAGCTAGCTACCAGTAGTGCATAGTTGCTATTGAGCCTACCTAAGCATGCTTTTTAACAAAAGATACAAAAAGAACAAAGCATATTTAATAATAGAAGCAAAAAAGAAAAGTGAAAGTTTCAATTTGACTTGTGTGTCCCTTTAAAGGGTCATATGCACCCAACATTTCACTTCTCATAAAATGTTCAATTAAAGCAAATAAATCAACATCACAATATACTTTATTTCTTGTTCCTCAGAATATAGTTTAAGCTCCACTTCTTATAGAGGCTGTCTATCGAACTTTGTTGTGGGGACATTTATCTGACCATGCAACAATCTAGTCAGTGATTGGTTAGCTTAGAGCACAGACTCACTTACACCTGCAACTAACTGGCCAACACAAAATATACCAGGGAAACACATTCCACACAGGTTTTCAAGGGGTGTAGCCCTGAACTACTATTAATGTGCAAAACCTTGTAAACTGGTATAGAGGGCGATCTTGCGCTATAAATACACTTGAAAACTTTTGATAAATGGGTTATTTGGGGGGGGGGGGGGTTAGAATGGGAAGGGTTCACATTACAAAACCTCACAAAAAAGTAATGTGATGTAGTTTGCATGTGAGTTTTGATGGATAAGATTTAGGCCATAAACAGAGGTTAGATATTGTACAATAAGATATAAGTGCATTTTATTATTATATCAAATTTTATATTATATAATTTTGTTAAATAATGGGATACTAACCCCAAATGTTATCTTTCATGATTCAGATAGAGCATGCAATTTTAAGAAACTTTCTAATTTACTCTGAGTAAATGTAGCCACCAATCAGCAATCGCTACCCAGGTGCTGAACCAAAAATGTGCCAGCTCCAAAGCTTTACATTCCAGCTTTTTTCAAATAAAAATAGCATAAAATGATAATAGGCGTAAATTGGAAAGTTGCTTAAAATATGCATGCTCTATCTGAACCATGAAAGAAAAAAATTTGGGTTTAGTGTCCCTTTAAAGACATTGTTCTAAATACAGAGAACTAGTGGTGGGAGCATGAAACGGTTTTGCTTCATAGCAGGAGTCCCCCCCTTAGCTCTGGCTGCCCCTCCTTGTCACTGCGTCACTTACGTCTCAGCTGGCACCACATTATGTCACTATCAGATAAGGCCGCACAGACGGGTGCCGGGAGAGAGGCAAACAGCGGATCAGATAGGGAAGAAAATGGGAAAGGGAAGTTCTCTGAAATCAAAAATAAATAGCCAGCCCCCCCCATCCCCCAGCACAGGACTTCAGCGTTGCGGCGCGTCTCAGTGTCTCTCTAGAGCCAAGCAGCAAAACAACAGGGAAAAAGGAATGCCAGTAAAGCCGTGGCAGAGAGACGGTGTGAAGGGGCATATAGCGAGACACACACAGAATAGACACAGGCAAACAAGGGAAATGTATCTAGATAAGAGGGGAATAGGGAGCTCAGAAAACTGGAGTGGTGAAACCAGGCTTACAGTGTTAGTCTGGAGAAGGATAAATGCCCCTAACCATGTTTACAAATCCCACAATGGGGTTAAACACAAAGGTAAAGTGCCACTGTGGAGTGCAAATGAGCTGGACACAGCCAGTGAGCCAATCAAAAATGGCGTACATAGCCACCAATCACCAGCTGTGTTCACATCAGAACTGGTTCTGCACCATTGTTGCTGTAGAACTATATCTATATACATAGGGGCAACAATAAAGTGATCTAACTGAGCAGAGCATTTTATTTTTGCATTAGAATGTCCCTTTAAGGGACCAGTGAATACAGTAGATTTCCATAATCAACAAATGATAAAAAAAGGACAATGCAATAGCACTTATGGAGCTTGATGCCCCTGTTTCCGCGCAAGCCTTGAGGCTCGCTGGAAACAGAAGGTATGTAGCTGCTCCATAACTTCTCCGCCTGCTCTGAGGCCGCGGACAGAAATCAACCCAATCGAATATGATTGGGTTGATTGACACCCCCTGCTAGCAGCCGATTGGCCGCCAATCTGCAGGGGGCGGCATTGCACCAGCAGTTCACAAGAACTGCTGGTGCAATGATAAATGCTGCCGACATTTATCTTTGTGGAGCAGACATGATAACCTACATCGTATTATGTCTATTCGCACTATGATAAATCTACCCCTTGGTCTGAACTTCAA
Organism: Bombina bombina; assembly: GCF_027579735.1. Classification (NCBI taxonomy): domain Eukaryota; kingdom Metazoa; phylum Chordata; class Amphibia; order Anura; family Bombinatoridae; genus Bombina; species Bombina bombina. The sequence continues at coordinate 109,454,434 of NC_069510.1, read as the reverse complement.
ATGAGTAGGAGGTTATTTTCTGATAAATGTCAGTTATGTCTATTTTCACTCATCCTGTATCATGTGACAGACATCAGCCAATCACAAATGCTTATATATTCTGTGATTTCTTGCACATGCTCAGTAGGAGCTGATGACTCAAAAAGTGTAAATATAAAAAGGCTGTGTACATTTTGTTAATGGAAGTAAATTGTAAAATTGTTGAAAATTTCTGCTCTATCTGAATCATGAAAGTTTAATGTTGACTTGAGTGTCCCTTTAAAGGACCAGTAAATACAGTAAAATTCCATAAGTGCACAATAAAAATGCTGCAGCACTGATTGGCTGCAAGTCTGTCCAAAGAACTAAGATAAGGCGGCAGTCTGCAGAGGCTTAGATACAAGGTAATCACAGAGGTAAAAATTGTATTAATATAACAGTGTTGGTCATGCAAAACTGGGAAATGGGTAATAAAGAGATTATCTATTTTTTTTTAAACAATAAAAATTCTGAAGTAGACTGTCCCTTTAATTTTCACTGCCCATGGTATCATGTGACAGTCATCAGCCAACCAAAAATGCACACTTTATACTGAGCCTGTGCAAGAGTTCAATCTAATGCCTCCGCAAGTGTGCATATAAAAAGATTGTGCACATTTTGACAATGAAAGTGAACACCAAACTGGAAAATAAATTCAGAGAAAAAGATGCATGGAGAGAACAAAAGATAACGGAGATATCAGCATTTCAACTTACATTATAAGCAGATAGGATTTTGTGCTGCCCTAGGCACTGGGAAATTTGTTCCCCTGCCCCACCATTTGTTTTTTCTTTATATATTGCAAGACAGTCACATATGGAGGAATCATCACTAAACAACCAGGGACCATTCATTTGTACATTTGGGGAAAGGAAGTGTGGGAAAGTATCCTGCCATAGTAGCACCCCTCAGAATCTGCTGCCCCCTAAATGCTGCAGCACTAGGTTAACATCTTTGGCATTATATTAATTTGGCTGTTACACTTTCCTGAATCATATTCAGACCCTCAGTATGTCCTGTCTTAAAAAGAATACAAGTTCAAAAAGAAAATGCTCTAATGTGTTAGAGCATTTTTTATTTTTGCAAAGGTGTTAAATACATAATTAAAGTTCGCTTCAGAGCTACTGGGAGCTAGCTGAACATCTGGTGAGCCAATGACAAGAGGCAAGTGTGTAGACACCAAACAGCAGCTAGCTCCCAGTTAGGATATTGCTGCTCCTTATCCTACCTAGCATTGCTTTTCAACAAAGGATACTTACAGAACTAAGTGCATTTCATAATAGACCTGAATAGAAAAGTCTATTAAAATTGCAGTCCTGCCTGAACCATGGAAATTTAATTTTGACTTGTATGTCCCTTTCAATTTAATAACATTTTAATTTATTTTTTTCTGACTACTAAGGTTTCTAATCTGCAAGTGATCATAAATGCTGGTGTGCAGGTCATCTCACTCAATTCTAAATCTATTCCACTTCCAGAAAAGTCACAAGTGAACTGCAATTTCCTTCTCTTTTAACAATATTCATTCACATGATCTCTTAAAGCCACAAGGTTTTGTTTAAAGGGACAGTATACTGTAAAATAATGTTTCCCTTAATGTGTTTACAATCGTTTTTTTTACCAACTGCAGAGTAAAAAATGTATGAAAATTGGCTTTTTAAGGCTTATTTGTGTATATTAAAGCTCTAATTTTGTGTTTTGAAGCCACAACCTAATACAATGGGTTGAGCTTGTAGGTATAATCAGATCTCATTACTGTATCACATTGTGCACATATACATGTGTCTGTATCTTATATCTGTAGGTATAATCAGATCTCATTACTTTATCACATTGTGTACATATACATGTGCCTTTATCTTATATCTGTAGGTATAATCAGATCTCATTATAGTATCACATTGTGTACATATACATGTGTCTGTATCTTATATCTGTAGGTATAATCAGATCTCATTACTTTATCACATTGTGTACATATACATGTGTCTTTATCTTATATCTGTAGGTATAATCAGATCTCATTACTGTATCACATTGTGTACATATACATGTGCCTTTATCTTATATCTGTAGGTATAATCAGATCTTATTACTTTATCACATTGTGTACATATACATGTGTCTATCTTATATCTGTAGGTATAATCAGATCTCATTATTTTATCACATTGTGTACATATACATGTGTCTGTATCTTATGTCTGTATGTATAATCAGATCTCATTACTGTATCACATTGTGTACATATACATGTGTCTTTATCTTATATCTGTAGGTATAATCAGATCTCATTACTTTATCACACTGTGTACATATACATGTGTCTTTATCTTATATCTGTAGGTATAATCAGATCTCATTACTGTATCACATTGTGTACATATACATGTGTCTTTATCTTATATCTGTAGGTATAATCAGATCTCATTACTGTATAACACTGTGTACATATACATGTGTCTTTATCTTATATCTGTAGGTATAATCAGATCTCATTACTTTATCACATTGTGTACATATACCTGCTTCTTTATCTTATATCTGTAGGTATAATCAGATCTCATTACTGTATAACACTGTGTACATATACATGCATCTTTATCTTATATCTGTAGGTATAATCAGATCTCATTACTGTGTCACATTGTGTACATATACATGTGTCTGTATCTTATATCTGTAGGTATAATCAGATCTCTTTACTGTATCACATTGTGTACATATACATGTGTCTTTATCTTATATCTGTAGGTATAATCAGATCTCATTACTGTATCACATTGTGTACATATACATGTGTCTGTATCTTATATCTGTAGGTATAATCAGATCTCATTACTGTATCACACTGTGTACATATACATGTGTCTTTATCTTATATCTGTAGGTATAATCAGATCTCATTACTGTATCACATTGTGTACATATACATGTGTCTGTATCTTATATCTGTAGGTATAATCAGATCTCATTACTGTATCACACTGTGTACATATACATGTGTCTTTATCTTATATCTGTAGGTATAATCAGATCTCATTACTGTATCACATTGTGTACATATACATGTGTCTTTATCTTATATCTGTAGGTATAATCAGATCTCATTACTGTATAACATTGTGTACATATACATGCTTCTTTATCTTATATCTGTAGGTATAATCAGATCTCATTACTTTATCACATTGTGTACATATACATGTGCCTTTATCTTATATCTGTAGGTATAATCAGATCTCATTACTTTATCACATTGTGTACATATACATGTGCCTTTATCTTATATCTGTAGGTATAATCAGATCTCATTACTTTATCACATTGTGTACATATACATGTGTCTTTATCTTATATCTGTAGGTATAATCAGATCTCATTACTTTATCACATTGTGTACATATACATGTGTCTTTATCTTATATCTGTAGGTATAATCAGATCTCATTACTGTGTCACATTGTGTACATATACATGTGTCTGTATCTTATATCTGTAGGTATAATCAGATCTCTTTACTGTATCACATTGTGTACATATACATGTGTCTTTATCTTATATCTGTAGGTATAATCAGATCTCATTACTGTATCACATTGTGTACATATACATGTGTCTTTATCTTACATCTGTAGGTATAATCAGATCTCTTTACTGTATCACATTGTGTACATATACATGTGTCTTTATCTTATATCTGTAGGTATAATCAGATCTCATTACTGTATAACACTGTGTACATATACATGTGTCTTTATCTTATATCTGTAGGTATAATCAGATCTCATTACTTTATCACATTGTGTACATATACCTGCTTCTTTATCTTATATCTGTAGGTATAATCAGATCTCATTACTGTATAACACTGTATACATATACATGCATCTTTATCTTATATCTGTAGGTATAATCAGATCTCATTACTGTGTCACATTGTGTACATATACATGTGTCTGTATCTTATATCTGTAGGTATAATCAGATCTCTTTACTGTATCACATTGTGTACATATACATGTGTCTTTATCTTATATCTGTAGGTATAATCAGATCTCATTACTGTATCACATTGTGTACATATACATGTGTCTGTATCTTATATCTGTAGGTATAATCAGATCTCATTACTGTATCACACTGTGTACATATACATGTGTCTTTATCTTATATCTGTAGGTATAATCAGATCTCATTACTGTATCACATTGTGTACATATACATGTGTCTGTATCTTATATCTGTAGGTATAATCAGATCTCATTACTGTATCACACTGTGTACATATACATGTGTCTTTATCTTATATCTGTAGGTATAATCAGATCTCATTACTGAATCACATTGTGTACATATACATGTGTCTTTATCTTATATCTGTAGGTATAATCAGATCTCATTACTGTATAACATTGTGTACATATACATGCTTCTTTATCTTATATCTGTAGGTATAATCAGATCTCATTACTTTATCACATTGTGTACATATACATGTGCCTTTATCTTATATCTGTAGGTATAATCAGATCTCATTACTTTATCACATTGTGTACATATACATGTACCTTTATCTTATATCTGTAGGTATAATCAGATCTCATTACTTTATCACATTGTGTACATATACATGTGTCTTTATCTTATATCTGTAGGTATAATCAGATCTCATTACTGTATCACATTGTGTACATATACATGTGTCTTTATCTTATATCTGTAGGTATAATCAGATCTCATTACTGTATCACATTGTGTACATATACATGTGTCTTTATCTTATATCTGTAGGTATAATCAGATCTCATTACTGTATCACATTGTGTACATATACATGTGTCTTTATCTTACATCTGTAGGTATAATCAGATCTCTTTACTGTATCACATTGTGTACATATACATGTGTCTTTATCTTATATCTGTAGGTATAATCAGATCTCATTACTGTATCACACTGTGTACATATACATGTGTCTTTATCTTATATCTGTAGGTATAATCAGATCTCATTACTTTATCACATTGTGTACAAATACATGTGTCTTTATCTTATATATGTAGGTATAATCAGATCGCATTACTTTATCACATTGTGTACATATAGATGTGTCTTTATCTGATATCTGTAGGTATAATCACATCTCATTACATTATCACACTGTGTACATATACATGTCATTATCTTATATCTGTAGGTATAATCAGATTTCATTACTGTATCACATTGTGTACATATACATGTGTCATTATCTTATATCTGTAGGTATAATCAGATCTCATTACTGTATCACATTGTGCACATATACCTGCTTCTTTATCTTATATCTGTCTTTAAAACAATCACCAGTACCTTGAGAGAACAATGGAAAATCAACATTTTATTACCTTATCTCTGCTATATCCAACTGGGAGTGTAATTTCTTCTGCTGGCTGTGTTTACAAAGCTTATCTATAGCTGGTACGCGCGGCCACAAACTTTCAGAATAGGTGGGGATACCACATGCTAAATCAACCATTTCAAATGCCAATATAAGGGTAAAGGAGCTACTTGTAAACAATTTAATACACTCCAGCAGGAAAAGTGGATCATTGGGAACAAATTAAAGGGGAGAAAACAGATTGTTCAGCATCTTTCTTTCTAAAGCAGAGCTTGACAAATACAGAAGCCAAGGAGTCTCTGGCCCCTAACTTTTGGGGTTATTCTCCATATATCTATATACAAATACCACTGTCTGACTCCTAATAGTATGTAACAGTCTGGCTCCTCAATATTCTTACTGGCCCCTAATTTTTTTTTAACAAATTTAGTTGACTCCTGTTCTAACACAACCTTAGACATTTATTAAAATATCTCCAGCCTTGCAATTACCTACATATACTGGTTTATGGTTGAGACATTGGCTGTCAGGAATGCAAGATAAAGTGTTGCAGCCCCTCTGGCAGCCAATGAGTTAAGTGTTTCTAACTCAAAATAATTATATTTAGATAACAGTTTATATTCTACAACTGAGACACACTGGGGTCAATTACAATACTATCATGGGAATTTTCTTATTAAAATCATTAAAGGGACATTAAACACTAAATACATGCTAGATAGAATGATGCATTCAAAGAAAAGATTAGTCCATGACTAAAATGTAGATGTATTTTTTAAAGTTTCATTAGTTGTTTAAAAAGTGACAAAATAAGTGTAAAGTTTTAGTGTCTATAAAACACTGGGAGCTGCCATGTTGTAACTTGTGTTACCTTCTCTCCTGTAGCCAATTAGGGACAGTTATAAATAGGTCACTAGAGTGTGCAGCCAATGGTTGTGCTGGATTTAACAGTGTTCTGCACTTCCATTTCTAACAGGAACTGAAAAGCTCACAATTTCAGAATGGAATTACAGGCAAAGAGGACAAAATAAATAATGAAAGTATATTGCAGAGTTGTTTTATTATATGCAATTTATCATTTTATATTACCATCTCAAAGTGTTTAATGTCCCTTTAAATAAACATCTCTAAAGGGACAGTCAACACTAGAATTTTTGTTTAAAAGATAGATAATCCCTTTATTAGTTCCCCAGTTTGCATAACCAACACAGTTATATTAATATACTTTTTACCTCTGTGATTACCTTGTATCTAAGCCTATGCAGACTGCCCCTTATTTCAGTACTTTTGACAGACTTGCATTTAAGCCAATCAATACTGACTCCTAGGTAACGCCCACAGGAGTGAGCACAATGTTATCTATATGGAACATATGAACTAGCACTGTCCAGCTGTGAAAAGCTAATAAAATACACTTATACAAGAGGCGCCCTTCAAGGGTTTATAAATTAACATATGAACCTACTTAGGTTTAGCTTTCAACAAAAAATACCAACAGAACAAAGTAAATTTGATGATAAAAGTAAATTGGAAAGTTGTATAAAATTGCATGCCCTATCTGAATCATGACAGTTTAATTTTGACTAGACTGTCCCTATAACCAGAGTGTATGGTGCACAAGTACATCACAAGGATGTTGTTGCAATGTGAAAATTGTGTAATAATGAGAGGTAATGTTACATGATACAGGCAAGTGTTAATCATCACACCTGTAGGCTGAATATAAGTTTTGTATCACGGAACAAAATCCCACCACCACAAATCTATAGGGCAGAGGAATATTTATGGTAGACGAATCTGGTAAATACATTTACTCTTTAGTTCAGCTATAACCTATGGCTCTCTCTCTCTCTCTCTCTCTCTCTCTCTCTCTATATATATATATATATATATATATATATATATAGATAGATAGATAGATAGATAGATAGATAGATAGATAGATAGATATACACACACACAGTATATATGTATTGGTTTTATATTATGCATATATGCAATTACATTACTAATGTGGCATATTTAGGGTGTCACAGACTTACAGATGTGAAATGGTGTGTATTTAAAAAAATATAGATGTATTATTAAAAAGTAAAATTATAAAAATGGCTGTTTTAGTTAGTTCCTAATTTATGCTGTATAATTATTTATACAAATGAGCGTGGATAGTATTTTTTCCTAGAAAAACTGGAGACCCTAGTATATGTAGATAGATAAAGATAGAGGCAGATATAAAGAGACAGACAGAGACGGATAGAAAGAGACAGATACAGACATAGATAGATACAAATAGAGGGAGGATAGATACAGTTATATGCAAAAGTTTAGGCACCCCTGACAATTTCCATGATTTTCATTTATAAATAATTGGGTGTTTGGATCAGCAATTTCATTTTGATCTATCAAATAACTGAAGACCACAGTAATATTTCAGTAGTGAAATGAGGTTTATTGGATTAACAGAAAATGTGCAATATGCATCAGAACGAAATTAGACAGGTGCATACATTTGGGCACCCTTGTCATTTTGTTGATTTGAAACCTGTAACTACCTAGCACTGATTAATTGGAACACACAATTGGTTTGGTGAGCCCATTAAGCCTTGAACTTCACAGACAGGTGCATCCAATCATGAGAAAAGGTATTTAAAGTGGCCAATTGCAAGCAGTTGTTCTCTTTGACTCTCCTCTGAAGAGTGGCAACATGGGGGCCTCAAAACAACTCGCAAATGACCTGAAAACAAAGATTGTTCAATATTATGGTTTAGGGGAAGGCTATAAAAAGCTATCACAGAGATTTAAGCTGTCAGTGTCCACTGTGAGGAACATAGTGAGGAAATGGAAGACCACAGGGACAGTTCTTGTTAAGACAAGCAGGACCAGCACTCACTTAATCCTTAATATTTCCAATAATACAAGTTGGTGCACACCAGGGGGACTTCCCTTTCCAAAGTCCAGTAACAAGTAACATGAAACAACACACCGGTGGCACTCAAAAAATGGCAACAGTGCCTTTATTACAGAGCAACGTTTCAGGGCTCCTGCCCCTTTATGAGCTTGATAAAGGGGCAGGAGCCCCGAAACGTTGCTCTGTAATAAAGGCACTGTTGCCATTTTTTGAGTGCCACCGGTGTGTTGTTTCATGTTACAGTTCTTGTTAAGGCCAGAAGTGGCAGGCCAAGTAAAATATCTGAGAGGCAAAGGATGGTGGGAATGGTCAAAAACAGCCCACAGACCACCTCCAAAGACCTACAACATCATCTTGCTGCAGATGGTGTCACTGTGCATCATTCAACAATTCAGCGCACTATGCACAAGGAGAAGCTGTATGGGAGAGTGATGCGGAAGAAGCCTTTTCTGCACACACGCCACAAACAGAATCTCTTGAGGCATGCAAATGCACATTTGGACAAGCCAGCTTCATTTTGGAAGAAGGTGCTGTGGACTGATGAAACAAAGATTAAGTTATTTGGTCATAACAAGGAGCGTTATGCATGGCGGCAAAAGAACACAGTGTTCCAAGACAAACATATGCTAGCCACAGTAACATTTGGTGGATGTTCTATCATGCTGTGGTGCTGTGTGCCCAGTGCCGGTACTGGGAATCTTGTTAAAGTTGAGGGTCACATGGATTCCACTCAATATCAGTTTATACTTGAGAATCAGTCACAAAGTTGAAGTTACGCCGGGGCTGGATATTTCAACAAGACAACGACCCAAAACACTGCTCAAAATCTACTCTGGCATTTATGCAGAGGAACAAGTACAATGTTCTCGAATGGCTATCCCAGTCCCCAGACCTGAATATCATTGAAAATCTGTGGGGTGATATGAAGCAGGCTGTCCATGCTCGGCAACCATCAAACCTAACTGAACTGGAGATGTTTTGCAAGGAGGAATGGTCCAAAATACCTTCATCCAGAATCCAGACATTCATTACAGGCTATAGGAAGCGTCTTGAGGCTGTTATTTCTGCTAAAGGAGGCTCTACTAAATATTGATGCAATATTACTGTTGGGGTGCCCAATTTATGCACCTGTCTAATTTTGTTTTGATGCATATTGCACATTTTCTGTTAATCCAATAAACCTTATTTAACTACTGAAATATTACTGTGTCCTTCAGTTATTTGATAGATCAAAATGAAATTGCTGATCCAAACACAGAATTACTTATTAATGAAAATCATGGAAATTGTCAGGGGTGCCTAAAATTTTGCATACGATTGTAGATACAAATAGATAGCTAGATAGATAGATAGATAGATAGATAGATACAAATATAGGGAAAATAGATAGATAGATAGAAATAGAGGGATGATAGATAGATGACAGATAGATAGAAATAGAGGTATTATAGATAGATACATACATACATACAAATAGAGGAAGGATAGACAGACAGATAGAAATAGAGGGAGAATAGATAGATAGTTAGATGATAGATAGAAATAGAGGGAGAATAGATAGATAGATGATAGATAGAAATAGAGGAATGATAGATAGATAGATAGATAGATAGATACAAACATACATACAACTAGAGGGAGGATAGACAGACAGTTAGATGATAGATAGAAATAGAGGGAGAATAGATAGTTAGATGATAGATAGATAGATAGATAGATAGAAATAGAGGGATGATAGATAGATAGATAGATAGATAGATACAAACATACATACATACAAATAAAGGGAGGATAGACAGGCAGTTAGATGATAGATAGAAATAGAGGGAGAATAGATAGTTAGATGATAGATAGATAGATAGATAGATAGATAGAAAGAAATAGAGGGATGATAGATAGATAGATAGATACAAACATACATACAAATAGAGGGAGGATAGACAGACAGTTAGATGATAGATAGATAATAGAGGGAGGATAGATAGATGATAGATAGATAGATAGATAGAAATAGAGGGAGGATAGATAGATAGATAGATAGAAATAGAGGGAGGGTAGATAGATGATAGGTAGATATATATATAGATAGACAGATATATACCTGTAGATACAAATAGACAGACAGACAGATAGATAGAAATAGAGGGAGGATAGACAGATAGAAATAGAGGGAGAATAGATAGAAAGATAGATAGAAATAGAGGGAGGAGAGATAGATGGATATATGGATGGATGGATAGATAGATAGAGAGATGATAGATAGATGGATATACAGAAATAAAGGGGAAATAGATAGATTGTTAGATGATAGATAGACATAGAGGGATGATAGATAGATAGATAGATAGATAATAGAGGGATGATAGATAGATAGATAGATAGATAGATGGATATAAAGAAATAGAGGAAGAATAGTTAGATGATAGGTAGATAGATAGATACAAACATACTGTACATACAAATAGAGGGAGGATAGATAGATAGTAGATAGAAATAGAGGGAGAATAGATATATAGTTAGTAGATAGATAGATGGATAGAAATAAATAGAGGGAGAATAGATAGATAGGTGATAGATAGATAGATAGATACAAACATACATACAAATAAAGGATAGATAGATAGATAGATAGATAGATAGATAGATAGATAGATAGATAGAGAATAGAGGGATGGTAGATAGATGGATAGATAGAAATAGAGGGGAATATGTAGATAGTTAGTAGATAGATAGAAATAGAGGGAAGATAGATAGATAGATAGATAGATAGATGGAAATAGAGGGAGGATAGATAGATAGATAGGTAAGATAGATAGATAGATAGATAGATAGATAGATAGATAGATGCAGACATACCTACATATAAATAGAGGGAGGACAGACAGACAGACAGACAGACAGATAGATAGATAGATAGATAGATAGATAGATAGATAGATAGATAGATAGATAGATAGAAATAGAGGGAGAATAGATAAACAGATAGATGAGAGAGAAATAGGAATAGATAGATGATACAGTGAGAGAATGAAATGTGTATAGTAATTTGGAGCTAGATTGTATTTGAGATAAAAACTTATGCAATGTGCTTAACGGTCGCTATTTAGACTTTAGCAGACACATTCTGTGCTGAGCTTCTCATTGTTAACAGCAGTAACCCCCAGTGGTCTGCACAAAAAGCCCCCCAGATCCGTGCAACAAACAGGACAGAGCAGCACTTGAGCTAAATGCTAACAGGATGGAGTCAGCAAGACTGACGGACGCAGACCCTGGAACACATCACTGGCTGCTCCAGACTCTACTTGTCATCTTCCGCCGTGACCCCCCCTCTCCAACACCATGAGGATGTTACTGCTGTATCCTAACGTGGCCTGAATTTCCACTGTTGCCATCTCTGCAAGGAGGCAGTTCCTTAAAACGACCTCAGTGAAGTACAAGTACTGCTACATTAATAGCATACTACAGTATCACCATATTTAGTAAATTACACTTTATCTACATAATACTATTGTTAATGTATTAATGTTCTGGAATTATTTTTAACATTCTGCAGATAAGTGGCAGATTTTGCAGAACTTTGGGTATAACGATTCTCTTTTCTGTAGTTAAATATTAACACTTCCCATTTTCAGACAATAACTTGTTTGCCCTATCTATCTATCTATCTATCTATCTATCTGTCTGTCTGTCTGCATATACAATACATGTTTTATATATACAGTATAAATCAGCAATCAAGCAATTTACTGTACAAGATGTGCATACACAATGCATGTTCTATTTCTATGCACCATATTTACCATCAGTTAAAGGGACAGTAAAGTCAAAATTAACCTTTCATGATTCAGATAGGGCATGCAATTTTAAACAACTTTACAATTTACTTTTATCATCAAAATTGCTTTGTTTTCTTGATATTCTTTGTTGAAAGCTAAATCTAGATAGGCTCAAACTGATTTCTAAACCGCTGAAAACCGCCTCTTATATCAGTGCATTTTGACAGTTTTTCACAGAATAGTTAGTGTGTCATATAGATAACATTGTGCTCAAAAGCACTTAGATTAGGGGCAGTCTGTGCTGCATTTAAAACTGTCATTTTTTTTTTAAAGCAAATTTTGCAGTGTTTTGCATCCCAGGGGCATATCCCTGTAAAAAGCCAATTGAGTATGTTCATCTTATCTCCTTTGTCTTTGCCAAACAGGGATAGGTTTACATAAGATTTCTGAACTATGAAGACTACACTCCAGCCTCCCTGAAGGCAGTGGGGAAAAAACGATGTTTACAGGTAAATTGCAGGATAAGTGGACAAAATAAATCATGTATATGCACAAGGTTGTTTACAGCACATTTAACTATAAATAAAATGTTTAAAGGGACATTAAAGACCTTTAGATGGTAATATAAAATAATACATTGTGTAATTCCATTCTGAAATTGTGAGCTTTTTAGTTCCTGTTAGAAATGGAAGTGCAGAACACTGTTATATTCCACACAGCCATTGGCTGCACAGTCTAGTGACCAATTTATAACTGTCCCTAATTGGCTACAGCAGAGAAGGTAACCTAAGTTACAACATGGCAGCTCTCATTGTTTATAGACACTAAAACTTTACACTTATTTTGTCACTATTTAAACAACTAATGAAACTTTAAAAAATACATCTATGTGTTATTCTCAGACTAATCTTTTCTTTGACTGCATCATTCTACCTAGCATTTATTTAGTGTTTAATGTCATCTAAGATGTGTTCTCTTTTTCTACAGCAAACTCATGCTGAAAACAAGGAAGTCACATGTAACACAGGCAAAAAACAAAAAATTTAGATTGCCCTTTAAAAAAGAGATGTCTTAAGAAAGTCTATGTAAACAGGAAGCTTGTGAACTTGTGATGTGTTTGGTAACATGGTACATTTATATCTAATTTTGTGATACAGACTGACAAGTGTGTGCACTGTGTTATATTCAGGCATAAAGAGCTGAATATGTACTGACAATTATTGGGTGATTATGTCTGAATTAAACTGATCTGCAGCTTACAGTGCCAGCTGCATCCTGCCTCACGGCCACCGCCTGCTTCATCTCCACCTATTGCGCACTCAGCCGCCGTACAAGCCTCAAGGGCTCATCAAACTGAGGTGTGCTTGGTGCAAACGCAGCTATGTGTGTTAACATGAAAGATATATATGTCTCACATTACGCACAGTATTACACAGATAATAAATAAACCTATACTGAGACAGATGGATTCAATTTGCAATCACAGAGGGGGACACATGCACAACAGCTGATTGCTTGTGGCTGGGGACAAGATGAGGGAAGATGGTAGCCCAAGATAATATGGTCCACTAAAGTATAAGCTCCAGATACAGCTGGGCAGTATGTGCTAATGAGATTATTGGCCCACTACAATATGGGCTACAGACAGAGTTTGCCCACTACAGTATGCGCTACAGGCAGACCTTACCCAATACAGTATGCGCTATAGACAGTGCTGACCCACTACTACAGTATGGGCTAGTGAGAGTGCTGACCCACTACTACAGTATGCACTACAGGCAGACCTTACTCAATACAGTATGCGCTATAGACAGTGCTGACTCACTTCTACAGTATGTGCTATAGACAGTGCTGACCCACTACTACAGTATGCGCTACAGGCAGACCTTATCCAATACAGTATGCGCTATAAACAGTGCTGACCCACTACTACAGTATGCGCTACAGGCAGACCTTACCCAATACAGTATGCGCTATAGACAGTGCTGACCCACTACTACAGTATGGGCTAGTGAGAGTGCTGACCCACTACTACAGTATGCACTACAGGCAGACCTTACTCAATACAGTATGCGCTATAGACAGTGCTGACTCACTTCTACAGTATGTGCTATAGACAGTGCTGACCCACTACTACAGTATGCGCTACAGGCAGACCTTATCCAATACAGTATGCGCTATAAAC